>NC_133648.1:96679917-96979917 GCF_009905375.1 Apium graveolens
AAGTATATATATATATATGTATATATATACTGAATATTTTGCGACTTGGTCGCGTTAAGATATCAGCTTGGTTCATTTCTTTTGACCAAGACTTTCATGAGTACTATGAGTATGCTCATATATTGTTAATCAGTATACATA
The DNA here is from genome assembly GCF_009905375.1 of Apium graveolens. Taxonomy (NCBI): domain Eukaryota; kingdom Viridiplantae; phylum Streptophyta; class Magnoliopsida; order Apiales; family Apiaceae; genus Apium; species Apium graveolens. The sequence goes on from NC_133648.1 coordinate 96,680,059, forward strand.
TTATTTTGGTGGGCTTGTTGCTCACCCTTGCTTTCTTCTTTCATCACACAACATCAGATAGACAAGATGAACAGGACCAAGCTCCCAATTCGCGAGCGGATAGGAAACGTTCCGCAGTTTCCTATAGGCGTTGATGTCGCTGTAGCTGAGGTAGCAGCTACCAATAGGCTAGGCTTTCAACTTTTGATGTACCAGATTTGTGTATATTTATGAATTGTAATAATGGCAAAGAAATGTAAATTTATTCAGAAACCCTTTTAAGGTGTATTGACAGATAATTGTGGAATAAAATGACTTGTGATTATTTTTGGATATTCATCTCTGAGACTATAACTTGTGGTGTGTGTGTTTATTATGGGGTCACAGTACAGAGTAGTTGATTATTTATTAAGATTGGGTGTTATTAAGGGAAATGGAACTCGTGACAACCCGGATCCCCGACCCCGGATTTGGGGGTGTTACAGAAGTGGTATCAGAGCTAAGCGTTATAAACCTCAGAGATGATATGATGTTAAGATAATAAGTTCACTAAGATAATAAGAACTCTTGCCAAGTTCATAGTCGGGCTACCTAACGTAGTACTGACAGTTAAAACCCTTATGGGAACCCTTATAAATATCGTGATAGAAGCGTAGTTCGTTATCGTATATGGTAGCGGGACTCCGAACCCTGAGGTTGAGGAGCAACAACGCGATGATGTTTTATTACTTATTGGAGATCAAATTATGGATCCGATAGAGCGTCCTAACGCGGGATCGGATGATGTTCATATTGAGGATGTAGCGGTTGAGGATGTTGTCCTAGAAGGGATTGTTGCTAAGGAGGATCCCGTGGGGGATCCTGAAAAGAATGAATAAAGGACCACTGATGAATTGATGACCATGGTTAGGTCGATTACCAAAGGTAGGATTGGTGGGTCACTACCGGAGGTTCGTTCAAGTTTGTAAAGATAGTAGCCCCCTTTACCGCGGCTTACTCGTAAGACTGAGAAGTTCGAATGGACAGAGAAATGCGAGAACAGCTTTCAAGAACTGAAGCAAAGGTTGGTGACGACACCTATGTTGGCGTTGCCGGATGGAAAAGGAGATTTTGTGATGTGTAGTGACGCTTCGCATAAGGAATTAGGGTGCTTCTTATACAGCACAACAAGGTAATCGCGTACGCGTCAAGACAATTAAGGGAATTTAAAATTCGATATCCCGACCCATGAGCTTGGGCTCATGGCAATAGTTTTGCCCTAAAGATTTGAGGCACTACTTGTATAGAGAGAAGTGCGAGATTCACAAACCATAGGAGCTTTAGTACATTTTTACGTAGAAAGAGCTCAACATACGCCAGAGGAGGCGGTTAGAGCTAATCAAGAATTATGTTTGGGAGATTCTTTATCATTCGGGGAAAGCCAATATGGTGGCTGATGCCTTTAGTAAAAAGGAGAGACTCAAGATGATAATGTCTTTTGGAGAGTTTATAAGAGATTTTGAGAAAATGGAAATAGAAGTGAAGGTAAGCGGAACCGGTACCGAAAAGCTATTTGAGATTGCAATACAGTTCAAATTATTGGAAAAGAACAGATTGTGCCAGAAAAAGTGATGAATGAAGGCAGAGAGCCAACAAATAGATAAGAGATTAATACCGAGAAAGATGATAAGGGAATAATGAGGTATTCCTACAGAATTTGGGTTCCAAATGTTCAAGAGCTTAAAGATGAGATCTTAGATGAAAGCTAGTTTGAGGAATAAGATTTAGAGCAAACCCTGAACGTGATAGTCAGGGAGGTCGCCATCAAGATCGAAGGAACCCATAACATGATGAAGTGGAAAATGAGGATTTAAAATATGCAGGAGGACCCCGATTATGGGGAGGAGGAGGGAATGTTCAGACTAAGGAAACAGAAGTCGAGTAAGGAAAGGAGACCCGAGACGGTACTCCTATACGAAAATTTATGGACCTTTCTAGACAGAACTTAGACTATTATCCCCAACCACCACCCTGAGGAAACAATGCGGTGAGAAATTCTTTCAGGACCTTTAAGTCGTTAAGCCCTTAGAGTTCCAAGGAACAAGCTGAACCAGTCGAGGCAAGAGCCTGGCTAAAGGAAATATAGGAATCATTTGAGATTCTAAATGATGGACGAATCACAAAAGACTATTTTTGTCACTTACCCTCCTAAGAGAAGGGCCACCACTGGTGAAAGACCAAGAAAGGCACTGAGCCAGAGGTTAGAATAAACTGATTAAAGTTCAGTCAATTGTTTTCGAGAAAGTAATTCCCAAGGTTATGGAGATAGTGTAAAAGCTTTAGATTCAGAACAAAGGCGGACGAGTATGATGAAATATGAAGCTAATTTGTAAAAGTTGTCAAGATTCGTTCTGATGACAAGAATCCCAGAACGATGTGATGCTTGAAGTCAATGATTAGTGGGTTCATGAAATAATGATAAGACAAAAGAAAAATAAAAAGAAACTGAAGTGGAAAGGAATATAAAGGCAATAGAGTTTGAGGAATGATAAGGGAGTTGGGTATGAGGAAACCCTAAAGACTCGTAGCAATAGAAATAGAAAAGTATGTAATCGTCAGGATGAGGGTGATTCACCATGAGTTAAAGTTGATGATTGAAGGAATAAGAGATACATATATTTTATCCCCTGTAAGTTGGGAGGATTCGAGGAAACCTTGAAATAGTTCGAAGGATAAATAATGAGACGCGGATAGACTGAGGAGATAAGGAAGTAAGAAATTAGGAAAATTGGATGAAGGAAGTGACCTTCAAGAATGTGAAGTGTAAGACCGGTGGCTTGATACCCAGAAAGGGAGACGCCATGTATGAAAGATATCCCAACATTGAGGTGACTGTTGAGGTAAACAACAAAAGTAAATAAGGAATTATTAAGAAGAGGTTCACGTTGAACACGACCAATATCTTCCAGAACATCCTTGTTATCGTTATCAAATTAGGCAAGACAAGCGGATAACCGTTGTTAACTTTTGGAGGCCATATTGATTGACCCCCTTTTTAATACAGATGTTATGGTGAAATTAGACATATACTATCGAGCTGGGAATGATTGAATAAGACACCCTTATCAGGGATATATGACTTGATTTATCCATGGAAGGATGCAGGTACCTTTTAAAGGTGGAATTAAGGATAGAACATCGGTAACTTAAAATGAATCCTAGGGGAATGTATAAAGGTTGGCATTTCACCCTTAATAGGGATAGTATGAGTTTTGACAGTATGAATTGGAAAGGATTAAGGTAACAATAACCTTTAAGAATCAGTGGAGAAATTTTTCAGAAGTATATAGATAATGGTTCTAGTATTAGTAAATGGTATTTTGATATGCCCTGTATCCAGGGAATACATGAGGAACGATTCAAGGATAACCTTAGAGGTTTTACAAGGAGAAAGGTAATATTCAAAATTCTCAAGAATAGAAATGTTGATAAAGGGAATATGACGTAATTATAATGATGCCAAGTGGGGCACGTGTTAAACCCCGAGAAAGTATGGATCGAACCAGTAAAGGTCGAAATTGTTCAGGGCAATTAGAGCCTAAGATAAAAGATGTTCTAAGTATGATTGAAAGTCAGTCGTGACAGTGATTAACCTCTAAAGACTGAGGCAATAACTTATGGAAAAAGATGGTGATATTTTTTACTCATTAGATTTTAAGGAAAACATCTTCACATAAGCTGTGATTGAAATGAGGTAGAAAATTATTTGGAGGTGGTTAAAATGACATTGACTGTAAGGAAATTTTACTATCAGGAAAGGCCAAAGAGGTGGCCGACACTTTAAAGGTAAGAGGATAATTATAGGCGCTTGTGCCAAAAGAATACAGTGATGATGGTTAAAACTGTGAAGGTTGTATTATGGTTTGGAAGATTGACATTCCTTCTGATGACTGTGCAATACCCAACCGTGATAGTAGTTTGGTAAAGGTTTAATTTGTGTAATCGCCATGAGCGGGCTATCTATCTTAGAAGGTCCTATCTTGAGAACAATCCAGGACCATATTTCAAAAAGGCCTAAATGAACCTTTGAGTTAAGTCTTCTATTGAAGGCATACGATTAAGAATGGTATTAACCTGCTATCGTTGCTTTGACTGAAACTCTTCTGCAATTTTATCTACTTCATGTCATGAAAGTACGTCAGAGTTTGGAGTGTTCTTCATGAATTATGATTGGTTATTATGTTAACTCCTTAGAAGGATTTGATACGACATGTATGGACTCCGTATGGTTAGATATTAAGATTTCATGGAACGTGAATGACGACAGTAGGTCAGCGGTGGACCATAGTAATGCAGCAATGATTCTGCGAGTAATGAGCTGATTACAACCGTGAGAGTTGTATTGTAATATCCGGGATATATCGTGTAATTATTTTTGCTATTATATAATTATTATGTGTGTTCAGTATCCATTATGTGAGCTAATTGTTAAGTGTTATCTGTACTTGAATATTCAAAAATAATATTAATTGAGTATTTTAATTTTTATATGTCCAAAATAAAATATAGATAATTTTCATATCTTCCTAATTATTTTTATGTTGGTTTATGGATTTATAAGAATCATATGAAATTTCTAAAATCTTTTTCCGGGTAATTAAAATCTATTTTATAAAAACGGGAACCAACCGACGTCACCCGTTATTATGTTTTTGGAACCCGAAACTCTTTCGAGAACTCCTTCCTAACCTAATTGTAATATTCCGAGCATATTCCATGTTTCGACTTTTTCGATCCGGCGTACGGTTTGTCCTGCGCGGGTCCCGGCGCAACATTTTCGATACAATATTCGTTTCGGTAAATCAATAAAACCCGTATTTTCGATAAACGGGAGCTTTTTATTAAACTATCCCAATTATCACTTCGTAATACATGTAACCAGGCGCTGAGACCAAGACCGCAGTACAAATTGTACTGATTTGGATAATTATCCCGAAAACCGATACCGTTTGGATCAGTTTTTACAAATAAACGTACCGTTTTATATCCGGAATGATCCAACGGGATACTAATTTTCCGTAATTATAAATAGCCTTTTACCGTATTTTATTTCGTATCAAAATCATTTGCAGACAGATAATTATATAATTTTCAGAGAAAAGCCCTAATTACATAAACTGTTCTAAGAATCAAACAGCAAAACGAAGGCGTTACCGATCTCTGTTTTCAAAGCTTGAGTAACCAAAACGAAGGATTTGAAGTGTTCTATCAGATTCTGAGCTTTGTTTCACTGCAGAAATCAAGGTTATTTTTCTAAACATTTATTTATTTTCGAATTTATTTTATTAAAAATATGAATTTTTATTCGGATGATTGTTAGTATGATTTGATGATTGCATGTTGTAGAGCTTGTTTTCCTGATGATTTTCATATGTCATACGTCTGATTTGGAGTTCAATAACATGCTCAAAAGTGGGTTTAATTTTCGAATTTCAAAATTAGGGTTTATAACCCGTATGAATGTTCTTAATTGAAATTTGGGGGTTTCTTATTCTGTGATAGATTGATGTTGTGTTATAGTGGGTTGTATTCTCTGTGAAATTTGCAATCTAGTCGTATAAGTTTCATGAACCAACGAGGTCTGTAGAGAAGGGAGTTGTGTTTTGAAGTTTTCTGATGTTCGCCGGAAACTGGAAAACTTCACTGCCAAATTCCGGCCAACTCAGGGATTGTTAGATGAATTGATTGCATGGTTGTGTTCCTGGTGTTGTGTAGATGTGATCTGGAGGTGTTGGTGGGGTGAGGACGCCGGGAACGTGTTCTCCGGCGAACCCGACAGTTTTCCGGCGAAGGACTGGAAAATTACAGTTTAGTACCCCAACTTTTGAAAACGATGCAGTTAGGTCCCTGAAGTTTCCAGATTTTGCAAATTTAGGATTCCTGTTTATAAAATATTTAAAAATCATATTTCCTATTTATTTTTATTATAAAAATTCATTTTTAAATTCTGAAAATTCTAAAAATTATTATTTTAATTCTGAAAATTATTTTTAATTCACAAATAAATCTAAATTAATTAGTTAATTAATTTTAGTTAATTTATAATTGATTAATTGGTCAATTAATTCGAAAATTAATTGATTAATTGATTTAATTAATTATTAATTGATTTTAATTAATTATTTAATTAGATTTAATTATTTAAAAATGATTTAAAAATTCTGAAAAATATTTTCGAGCTTTAAAATATTATTCTAAATTATTTCCAAGACTCGAGAATTATTCTAAAATTATTTCGGAGCCAGAATGGGCCAACCGAACCCTGTTTATTAACCTGAAATTGATCCAACGACCCGTTTTAATTCCGAAAAATGTTTTAAAAATCATTTTAAATACCAGAAAGCCTATTTATGACCCGAGACTTCTTTATAAATAATATATCATTGATTACGTGATGTATTATGTGCTATATGTGACTTGTTAATTGACTATCGGTCTATATATTCAGTGTTTACTTGATTATTGCATAACTTTCAATCCGTCAATCGGATTTGGGTAAAATGAAGGGTAGATAGAAGTATGTGTTGAATAGAATTCCATGAGTAAATTATTGATAGATGCTTATGATATGTGAGTAGAAGAGGCAAGACGTAAGATAGGGAAACAGATAGTTGAAGAGTAAGACGGTTGTGATTGGAAACGAGTGCAGTGTAGTAAGCTAATATCAGGCAAGTGTTCTGAACTTTCTCGAGATATTGTAGTACTTGATAATCCTGTGATATTGCAAGTGCTTTGAAGCACAGAAACCTAAATCCTGATTTCAGTTATTATTCTTGAGCCATGAATCATATTCTTTCTAATCCACTGATTATTGTATACCCAAACAAGAACCACAAATCTACGATACTACTCCACAAATACATACAAACTAAATACCAAACACTGAAATGAACTATTATATACTCAACCCATGGTATCTTATACTTGGAAAGACCAAATCCTTGAAACCTTGAAACGTTGATTCCTTTGTTATCCAATTCTTTCATTACCCAGCATCCAAGCTTTTAAATTGCCTTATTGATCCTTACAAGAATTGAAACCCTTTCATTGTTAAACATTTATTGTTGTTAATAATTTCGGTTATTGTTTATTATTGCATATTCTGTTATTATGTTAGAATTGGATTGTTTTTATAAAATTATGGACCAGATTCGTGGTCAGACCATATAATGGTTAAGTTAGGCCAATGTGAGCCTTGGATCCAGTAGTTAGAGCAATGTTGTGTGCCTTGCTCGGGGTTAGTGCGTGACTGATCAGCAGCCTAACCTTGGTTTTAAATTAAAAGTATAATATCCAATTCTAAATCATAATCCATTGTTCACTTGATATCATAACCATATTCATCTGATGATCATTATTCTCAGTTTTGTCATTGTGACTTGCTGAGCTAGTTAGCTCATTTGTGCGATGTTGTTTATATTCTTTCCAGTTAAAAAGGAACCAATTGGTAAAGAGGATCCCCAGTCCAGCGTGAGAGCTAGGGGTTCAGGTTGAGAAAGCGGAGCTAGTGGGCTTCTTTTGGAATAATTTAAGTTTGTAAAAATGTTTAATACTCAGTTTGAATTTGAAATAGTTGGGATTTGAACGGTTTGTAATATATTAGTGTGTTTGGCTTGTGTGCATACTTTAACCTGTTGCGGTCCGTGGTGGTTGGTAAGTAGGGTCACTGCATATATTATTATCTTTATTATTGTTATAAGCAGGTTATAATTAAGGTGTGTGTGTGGACCCCAAACTTCTGACCCGGGTTTGGAGGGCGCCACAGGTTTGGTATCAGAGCTACAGGTTATAAGTCACTGACACAAGCCTAGGTTAACGAGAATGGGTAGAGGGATAGGATTAGAAGTAAGGTATAGGATGATAGAACGTCGAGAGGTTGAGTGTTATGGTATAACCGGTATTAGTATAGTTTGCGTCGTGGTACGAGATTCTTATATTACGATATGATTTCAGATATCAGAGATGGCCGACTCTTTTATTCCCGTATCAGCTGATCACTCAGAGCCTTCAGTTGGAGCACCAGCATCGGATCCACGTCCTGTGATTCCACCAGCATTGGCTATTCTACCTCCACCGGTGTTGCAGCCCGTACCATTGCAGGCTATTCCACCTCCAGGCATGAGGCCACCTGTCAGAGGACCCCCACCTGCTGATTCAGGCTTTACTAGTCATTCAGTCACAGGAGTACCTTTCCAGTTCTCTTCCTATCCTGTCCCATATCATCAGTTTGAGGCTTGCCTTATGGAGCAGCGATTCCTACAGGGTCAGATCCAGGAGTTATTGCATATCATGCATACCAGAGAGATGGGGAGTGGTGAGAGGCGACTTAGGGAGAGGCTTCAGGCGTTTCGTAGAGCAGCTGCTGTGAGGATTGCTGAGAGGCGACTTGGTCCTGTTCACTTGATATCATAACCATATTCATCTGATGATCATTATTCTCAGTTTTGTCATTGTGACTTGCTGAGATAGTTAGCTCATTTGTGCGATGTTGTTTATATTCTTTCCAGTTAAAAAGGAACCAATTGGTAAAGAGGATCCCCAGTCCAGCGCGAGAGCTAGGGGTTCAGGTTGAGAAAGCGGAGCTAGTAGGCTTCTTTTGGAATAATTTAAGTTTGTAAAAGTTTGTAATAATGTTTAATACTCAGTTTGAATTTGAAATAGTTGGGATTTGAAAGGTTTGTAATATATTAGTGTGTTTGGCTTGTGTGCATAATTTAACCTGTTGCGGTCCGTGGTGGTTGGTAAGTAGGGTCACTGCATATATTATTATTATCTTTATTATTGTTATAAGCAGGTTATAATTAAGGTGTGTGTGTGGACCCCAAACTTCTGACCCGGGTTTGGAGGGCGCCACATGTATTGGAATGGATGTTGAGATTGAGTACCACTAATCGGGTCGTGGTAGTGTATAAGTTATCATTGATAGACTAATTAAGTAGAGTATCTACCTATTGAATATTTATTCCCTCTTATGAAAAGAGAGTCGTATTACTATATGAGGAAGGTTGCGGTGCAAGCATAGAATTCTAGTAACGATGATGTCTAGAATGAGATCCCAGGTTCGATTTTCGATATCGAGGGAGTTTCAAAGGTGATTGTGTATAAGCTCGAGGAAGAGCAAGGGTCCATAGAATGATGGACGGAATAGCAAAAATATTTAGGCATGTGAAATACGATGCTATAATAATTGATGTTGATATAAATACATATATGTTTTGTTCTCCTATGATAAACCTCTACAGTTCAGAGGTAGATTCCAAGCCAGATATTTTGTGGCAGTATATTTTATATATACAATTATTTTCAGTTCGTTCTTTTCTCTTCTTTTCATTTCATGTAAGCTGAGAAGAACAACCCTTCCAGAAGGGGAGGTATTGCCGAATGACTATCTATCTGTGTGATAGAAGCCTAGTAGGATACCACCTGTTGTTTAATTGCTTGTCAAGTACTAAAGGCCGACCACCTTCTATACTAACTATGCAATGAAACAAGTGTTCATGATTATAGTGATCTCTCAACAAATTCCTTTACTTCTATATGATTGATCAAACTTTGGGAAATAGAAATAGCTGAAAAAGGAGTAATAAAGTTGTGGTAGTATTCGGAATGGAAACACATTCGTGATACTAAGGTTGACGTGGTTATTACAAGGTTATAGAACGCTAACGAGCAAAAGTATAACCAGTATAATATTAGGAACGGAAGGTTGTAGCGATTACGAACTGGAAAAATGGGTATTAAGAAGCAAAAGCTCTAATACTAAAAGCTATAATTAGAGTCTGTGCAATAGACTTGAAAGAATTTGGAATGATCACTTAACACGGATTGAGTTTTCTTACGAAAATAGATCATATGTCATTATCGAGATGTCGCCTTATAAGATCCTTGAGGGAAGACAATGTCGATCTCCCTTATGATATGATGATGTTGCAGAGCGCAAGATGCTTAGACCAGCAGTGGTCCAAAGGACCAAGGATATAATAGATTCAATTAGAGGACGGCTGGTAGTAGCCCAAGATGGGCACACGAAGTATGTTGATTTGATATGAAAGGACAAGGAATAGGAACTAGGGGACCTAGTGCTGTTATAGGTATTCCCTTGGAAAGGATGGATGAGGTTCGGAAAGAAAGGAAAGCTAAGCCCACAAATTGTTGGACCCTTGGATATATTAAGACGTATTGGGAAATTAGCATATGAGCTAGCCCTACCCCCGAACATGTAGCAATTCATATCATGTTCCACATATCAATGTTAAGGAAGTGTAATTCAGATGCCAGATAAATAGGGGCATATGAGCGCATAGACATGCAACCCGATGTAACCTATATGGAGCAACCAGGAAGGGTTATAGAGTGAAAAGGAACAAGTGCTTAGGAGAAGGGTTATCAAACTAAGCAGAGTTGGTGGTAGGACCACAATGTGGAAAAATTACGTAAGAGTTAGAAAGTGCAATGCTAAGAAAGTATCCCTACTCATTTTCTATTTGATTCCGGGACGGAATCCTTTTAAGGAGGGGAGACTGTAATAACCCCAATTTTTGGAATTTTTGAAACCCTTATGAATAGTGTTTTGCAGATTATGCTGAATAAGAAAACTTTTCATGCCACACTATGTAGGGGTTCTGTTATTGATATTCTGAGATTTTATTAGTACTCTATATGGTATATAAGTGTATGTAAAGATCGTCAGAATCCAATTCCGAACACTTTGATTTTTCCCGGAAATCCACTAGATACGGAAAGAATTGAGTATAAGGTAACAGGATAAAAAAGATTTAAATAAAAGGATTATAAGAGAGGATCATGAAAGGAATATAATGTATTGAGAAAGGTTAAAGAAACCTAAGTAATAAGATCCCGTGTATGGTCCCTCAAACGATAAACGAAAACGAAAGTTAAGCGAACCGTATAACAGATCAGCGGTCATTAGGCAAACAATTAGGCAGTTAATCAAGGAGGTTAGGGATGATGAGGTCATCCAACCAATAAGAAGGGGCAAGTAAGGGATGATGACATGATAAGCATGACATAAGGGGAAGGAGATGTGGTTGATTTAAAACCACACAAAGTTCAAGGCTAGAAAGGTAATTAACCAAAAACAAAACAAAAACCAACCAAGCTAAGCTAAACAAATCAAAAAACACAAAATCATTTCATTCTTCAACCTTGCTCTCGGCTTTTCTCCATTTCAAGAAGCAAAATTTTCAAAATTCAAGTTCCAAGCTTCCTAAATTGGTAAGTTAATTATCTAGTACTCCTTATGCATATATATGGCTATCCTATGAGTTTAAGCCTCCAATTCATTCTCAACCTTCTCCAAAAAATCAATGAAGAAGATAATGAATAGTGATTTCAAGGTTTTTAACTTGATTTTTCTTGTTTTTCCTTTAAGATCCAAGCATCTCTAAGACATCTCAAGGCTTCTTAAGGCTTCCTAGCTACTCCAACCACTTCAAGGAAGGTATAACATCTCCAAACCCTAGCTTTACTTTGTATATTAGGATGATTTTGATAGTTATGGTAAAGAGTAGCTTGATGCTTGGTTTAGAGTTTGAGTTGGAATGGTAGTGAATTGATTGTTGAAATCTTATGGTTTGGTTAAAGGACTTAAGTAGAGTTTAAATTCAAGTTTAAGAATAAGTATAAATTGTTAATATTGAGTTTATTGGGGCTGTTATGATGTAGTGAGGATGGATTTTGGTTGTATGAATGGATTGGGATTGATTGGTGGTTGAATTGGGATGGTATAAAATTGGGAAATCGCGTAAACATAGCCGTCGTAATGTTCGATTTACTTTAGACTGCTTTTGTTCATAACATTAGGACCCGAGAACTCCCTGCTAGGTTTTGACCATTGCCATATTTAGATAGTTCATGTTACGAGCTTCGTTTTGATATGTAGTTCGTTTGATTCCGATGTACGGTTTAGGAGAAACGACTGTTTTAAGTAACGGCGTTTCGCGACCGAACCATTACCCCTCACCTTTGAAACCTTGGTTAAGGACCTTAAAGGACTAATTGGGGTATGAAACAATTATGTTAAGTGGATTAGGCAGTTGGTAAGGTACTCGCGAAAGAATCGCCTTAAAACCCTTAATGGTTAATTTATTAAAAATGGTGGAGCCGAGAGTACTCGAGCGACTTAAGTGAATCGTTAAGCGCGAAAGCGAACGTTAGGACTCTAAATGGTTAAAGTCTAGTTTCTTAAGCGACCGGGGTTTAATTCCGACTTATGTTGTTGTTCATAGGTTATCGGACCCACTCTAAGCTTAAGTCTATCCGGGAGCACTCAGGCAAGTTTTCTACCCGTTATACTGTTGTTGTGATGTATATGTGTATATGCATGATCTTGTGATAAATGCATATTTGTTATTAGTAAATTCTTGCGATATATTGTAGCATGTGATATGGTATATATGCATGCCCGTTTCGTATTCTTGATTTATATATCTGTTGGTTCAAATGCTTATTAGTTGTATAATACCTATGCTAGAGATAAGCGGTATTTGCGTATACCCTTAGTATAGGGGATCAAAAAGGTGAAACATTTTCTAAAACCGGGTGGCGAGTCTCCCGAGTATAATACATATATATATATATATATGAATGGTTTTTAAAACTATTAATCGAATAAGATTTATTCGATAACTTTATATTATTTAATGAATATTACTTGAATATTCATACGAGGACTTATGGCTCCTTTTATTTTATTAATTGAATATTATTTGAATATTCATTCGAGGGCTTATGACTCAGTTTATTTTATTAATTGAATATTATTTGAATATTCATTCGAGGGCTTATGACTCAGTTTATATTATTTAATGAATATTATTTGAATATTCATTTGAGGATCTATGACTCCGATTATTGCTGAGTTATATTCTTTATTTTATTAAAGAATAAGGTGTCGATAATCAAACTTATTTTTGATTATTCAAATAAAGATAGTACTTTCGTATAAGTATATCTTTGGTTATTTAATACTCATTTCAAGTATAAGTCTTACAACTTCTACTTCAATTATTTGTATAAAGATTATTCTTTATGGGGATATTATTTAAATAATAATATTCAGATATTTTCTAAATATATTGGGACTGATTTACTTCATTAAATCAGCATTACTCCAAACACTCTTTAAAGTGTTTTCGAGTCTTCAAAATGATTTTTAAAAGTTAGAGCGGATCCCAAAACTCATTTTTATATTTAAGATCTTCCTCTTAAAGGGGATTTAAATACTCGCTCAAAACCTGAGGGATCCGGCTCTGTGGTGTATTTTATATTCGCAACGAGGTTGCTGTTTTGGTAAATGAATTGATTACTTACCCAACGTTCGGGAAGTAAGTCCATCTATCGAGTCGGCATAAGCAACATTGGCTCAGTGGGCGTCCATGATAGTGTAAATGGCTCAGTGGGAGTCCATCAAATGCGTAAGTGGCCGAGTGGCAGTCCAACATAAGGTCCTATTGCGACCAAGGTGATGACCAGTGGGGAATTCATTCATCTACTAGTAGAAAAGGTTACTTATTGGTATCTTTGCCTGATCAGCAAGATATCAGGTTTATGCCAAAATTCTTTCCTTTTCAAATTTATTGAATATTGCAATTCTGTTCATACTTTACATGACAGAGGTTTTCAGGAAATGTATGTATATATATAGGTGTATATATATATTGGGACTTAATGAAGTATCTCGTAACTTCATTATTTATAGCGATATTCAAAGATTTAATCTATTCAAATCTTGTCTTGTAGTCTAATCTTTGTGATGAACTGTTGAAAGCTCATTATAACTTGAACGGTGGTAGTTCAAGTAGTATTTGGAAAAGATATAAGTATATTGGAGTATCTTGTAACTTCATCTTTTAAACTTATATCTAGTAAATGATTATCTTATGCATAACAAAGATTTTCAGAAAAACGTTGAGACAAGGTTAGATATATGAGATCACCTTGCAACGATATTTTTATACAATTATAAACTGGAACTCTGTGTATATTATACATGTCAGAGGATTTCAAATATTGTGAAAAGTATATATATATATGTATATATATATACTGAATATTTTGCGACTTGGTCGCGTTAAGATATCAGCTTGGTTCATTTCTTTTGACCAAGACTTTCATGAGTACTATGAGTATGCTCATATATTGTTAATCAGTATACATATTATTTTGGTGGGCTTGTTGCTCACCCTTGCTTTCTTCTTTCATCACACAACATCAGATAGACAAGATGAACAGGACCAAGCTCCCAATTCGCGAGCGGATAGGAAACGTTCCGCAGTTTCCTATAGGCGTTGATGTGGCTGTAGCTGAGGTAGGAGCTACCAATAGGCTAGGCTTTCAACTTTTGATGTACCAGATTTATGTATATTTATGAATTGTAATAATGGCAAAGAAATGTAAATTTATTCAGAAACCCTTTTAAGGTGTATTGACAGATAATTGTGGAATAAAATGACTTGTGATTATTTTTGGATATTCATCTCTGAGACTATAACTTGTGGTGTATGTGTTTATTGTGGGGTCACAGTACAGAGTAGTTGATTATTTATTAAGATTGGGTGTTATTAAGGGAAATGGAACTCGTGACAACCCGGATACCCGACCTCGGATTTGGGGGTGTTACAGGAAAAGCACAAGTGGAAGCTGCCAATTTCTTGGAGGCAGATTACTTTGTTGGTTTAGCAAGAAATAAAAGTCAATTTCCACATCAACTGCAGAGGCAGAGTACACTGCTGCAGGAAGCTGTTGTGCACAAATTCTTTGGATGAAGAATCAGTTACTAAATTATAGGTTAGAATTTTCTAAAATATCCATTTACTGTGACAATCAAAGAGCTATTGCTATGACAGGTAATCCAGTTCAGCACTCAATGACAAAGTACATCAGCATTAGGTACCACTTCATAAGGGAACATGTGATGGAAGGTACAATGTAATTGCATTTTGTTCCAACAGATCAACAACTAGCAGATATCTTCACAAAACTACTATGTGAAGCTACTTTGACAAGATTGGTAAATGAACTTGGAATGGTTTCAGGTTCTTTTTCTAAATCTGTTTAGTTTATGTTCTGATACATCAGACTTTATGATCAGTATTTACAGATATTGCTCTCTTTATATAATCTGTGCTAAAATTGAAATTTACCTAAGTGCTGATTGTTGTCTGATATGAATTTCTAAACTCTAATAGTGATATGAATGTTTCTGTGACTATTCAATCCGACGAGGATAACTGTGCTAGATGCAGATCTAGTAGTCTCTAATATACTAAGGATCCCATGTTTGAAGTGATTGTTTATGTGGAAATCTTTTAACACAAGCAAATTCTGATATTGAGCTTGGTTCGGTTTACTTTGTGTATCTTATTACTAAGTCAAAAACTTGAATAATGCTTCTTATTTGTTAAGTTCTGATGTTGGTAAATCTTATGAATGTACTAAGTGCTGATAAGCCTCACTTATCAAAAGAAAAAGTATAGAAAAGAAATAAACATCAGGTACTCCTTTGAGATCTAGAGAAAAATGTATGTGGAAGGGAAGACCCAAGTGCATTGCTGGTATTAAGTAATATGCATTAGAAAAGCAAAATAAAATTTTCTTGGTAACTTTTCACATTCTCTGATTACTGGAAAAATACTCTGATAATAGCATAAATTCTGATAAGCAGTTGTGACTCACTTACACTGAGGAGCTCCTGCGAAAAAGAATGTCAAAAGATGCATAAAATGAGTACAATACAGTTGAGGTGGACTCATGCATGAACTCATTCTATAGTAGACTTCAGACTAATGACAGATTTTGAGCAAAGTTCTTAGTTATGCCTTATTTTTAAGATGTACTGAAGTGAATTAGACTTTTCTCTTTGTCTGATATTTAGCTTACAACACACACTTACACTCCATATGAATGATGAAAATTACTGTGGTGATCAATGTTGTTTTAGATGAACAGTTTAAGTGTTAGTTGTATAAATTCTGAGGACAAGTTCTGATGGAAGTTCTGATAATTAAGTTCTGCAGAAACCATATCAGTATTTGTGTGAAGAATTACAGAAATAAACATTCACTTTTTGAGTTCAGAAGCCATATTCTGATGACCTTTAAATTCTGATAATAGTCAAGTTCTGATGCTTACGTGGCAGTATTTATTTCCTTGATTTATTTTTTTGGTCAATACTTGAACGATTATATTTTATCGGAATATTGGTTTAAGTGAGATAAAGACAGTCATAATTACTTGTTTAGTGGGAACAATTGTTTTTTTTGAAAAACTGCATGTGCATAGTAATCATTTCTTATTTCCCGTGCCCATTAACTACTGTGTTAACTACTGTATGGCTGACAGGTGTAAAGTCTTTTCCACTTCTTAATAACTGCTGTTAAGTGGAGCGTATAAGTAAAAGAGATAAAAGATTTTAAAATCTTTTACTTACATTTATTTCTATATTCTCTCTCTTTTTCTTATTTTCTCATATTCTCTGACGGTTTTCTATACAGACATTTTATCAAACACCTTTCAGGCACTCTAGATTCTCACTTCTTTTTCAATGGCACCCAAGGATATAATCTTTAATGGAGCAAAGTTCGTCCCCAACAACTACGCTTCCATTCTCACTAAGAGTGAAGCTCCTTCGGAACTTCATTTTATTCAGGATTTCTTATCTCATAGTGAAATTGGGTTCGCTTTGACACAACCATCCAGTTTATCTGGAACTCAAGTTCTGACGTTCTGGCGAACATGACTTTATGATGATGGTGGTAAGCATGGGACTCCAAGCATCGTGTTTACAACGAAGGAGGTTGAGTATGTTGTTACTTCGGCAACAGTTCAAAAAGCTCTACACCTACCTGAAAACTGTCAATTCAGTTCTGCTTTGGAGGAGCCCCTGCTACAACAAATGATGGCTAATCTAGGGTATGAAAAAAGTTTGGCTAAGATGGGTCAACTCAAACGGCCATATATTCGAAGGGAATGGAGCTTCTTCTTTGATTGCATCACGAAGACGTTTGCCAACAAGTGCTCAAATTTTGATGCCATTCCTATTCTGACACAACAAATTGGGTATGCACTCTTAAACCAGTCTCATTTTGATTATGCAAAGATTGTGTTATGTTTTATAGGAGATAGAATGGAAGAGGACAAGAATGTAGTTTACTTTGCTAGGTTCTGTCAGTTAATTTACAATTACTGTACATCAGATGAACCACAACTAGCAAGTGAACTCATAGAACCGTTTAGATTAGCTAAGAGGGCTTTTACTGATCTCTTAACTGCTGACAACAAGAAGGAAGTTTTAAGACCCCTTAGAATTCCTTTATCAGTAAAGCAAGCTCTGGTAAATGCTGATTCTGATACCTATTCATTGCTATATCCTGATGTCCAACCCACCAACACACAACAACCATCAGTATCTACTACTGTCACTCAAAAAACACTCACATCAGAACATGCCAACCAACCATCAACACATAATCAAGTGAAGCCTTCTCCTTCTAGAGTAAAGAGGACTAAGATAGTACCTCAGTCACAGCAGAAAAGAAGGAAGATGATTTTAAGAGATGAGTCTGATGATGAGGTACAGGTTCAACCATCAGATTATGTTGCTGAAGTAACTGAGAAGGTCATTTCTCAGACAGCTCAAGAAACTGGGAGTTCTAGGCCTCTAAAAAGGCTTAGAAAGCTAAACTCTGATGATCAAGCTCCCAGAGTCTCTCCATCAGCTAAGAGACTTAAAAAGCAAAGAGCAAGGAGGGCTGTAAAATTATCAATCTCTGAAGAAGGAATGGAAGCAGCAGCTGAGGAAGGAGGTCAGGAATCTCTGATCTCATAAGACCCAATTGTGATTGAATCTCTTCCCACTACTGAACCAGCCTTTACTGAAGCTCACAAATCTCCTATTCAAGAGCCAGAGAATACTCAAGAACACATGCCTACACCTCCTGTGTCTCCTATCATTGATCAAGTACATGCTGATAATCCAGGTACAAGTGCTGAAATAGATATTCACAACTTGAATGTGCCTGAGGTTCTGTACTTGGAAGCTCCAACCATTCCTCAGCAAACTCTACCAGCAACTCCACTGCTAGATGCTGATGTTCATGCAGATGAATCTTCTATTGTTTCACATATAGTTATTCTATCACAAGATGCTGATACTGAAGATTCTACAAGTTCTGTAGAAGTAAATGCTGATCATACTGGTGAAGCTGCTACAAATGTAAATGCTGATGCAGATGGTCCTTCAGGACATGCACCTCTGCAAACAATTGATAAAGCTGATTTGATTAAAAAGTTTGTGAGGGAGGATGCACCAGTACCTTGGAGTGAAACCTCCAAAGGAAGAGAGTGAATCAAGGAGTGGAACAAAGTTGATTTTTTTCCCACTGCAAATATTCTTGCTGAGCACCTGGCTAAAGCTGATGAGATGCTGATGAATGATGACTTGAAAGCACATCTCAGAGTTACTGTATTGAGTACTAGGAACCTTCAAGGTCAACACTCAATAACTCAAGCCAAGGTGGACAAAATTCAAGAAACACTAATTCAGCAAGACATGAATGTCAAATTAGACAAGAAAAGGTTTTTTAAGCCAGCCTTTAACCACATTGGGTATATAGAAAAGACTCAAGAACAGCAGCAAGCTCAAATATCTGATATTTTAAAGAATCAAGCTGCTCAACAAAACCAACTCAATGAAATCCAAAACTCCGTGGAATTGCTTGTCTCCCTGCTTCTACCAGATGATGCCAAAAAGGGGGAGAAAGTGATTAAGTCCAAATGCAAAACTGATCAACCACTAAAGGGTAAGGATGATGATTATAAAGACCAGGGAAACTCTGAAAGGAGTAAAGGTCTAAGTCAAGGCAGGGGTTCTTTATCATGGGAAGCCAAAACTACAAGTCAAAGAATAAGTTCTGATACTGGTAAAAGGTTAAATTCTGATGAACAAACTCTGAAGCTTGATGAAGAGATCTCCAAAAGGCTTTTCCTAAAGGACAATCCAGGCATATATATTGAAAGTCTGAAGGAAGAAGAGATTAGACTGAAAGCTGAAAATGACAAATCTAAGTCAAAGTCTAAAACTTAAGTCACAACAAAGAAACCACCTAAGCCTAAGGGCATTGTGATCAAAGAGAGGACAGATACTGAGGCATCTAAGGCCAAGTCCAAATCACAGGTGGAAGTTGATCCTAGATTTAAGGGTAAGGCAAAAGTTGATGAACCTGTAAAGATATATATGCCAACTATGGATATGGAAGCAAAATCTGATGAAGATGCAATTCTGATTTTGAAGAAGAAAAGCAATATTCAAGCAACCTCTGACAGAGCTCAAGTTGTCTTGACATCAGAAGAAAAGGAAACCTCTGACATTGCTCATGTTAAACCTTGAAAAGTTCTACTACCTGGGTTTACTAAAGCTCAACAATCTGCTCAACCTATGAAGACTTCAACAAATGTTTTTAAGGGTAGATTGCTCCAAGGAAAGGAAGCTAAAGATAAAACAGGACTGGGTAATGCTGATGAGAAAAGAGTAAACAACTCTACCTTAGATCCTACATCTCTTTCTGAACCAATAGTAGGGACAACTCCAGAAAGACTAAATCAATTAGAGTCTGTACAGATGGTTTACAACTCCAAGCTGAAAGAAGACATAATGCTTTATTTTATGACAGATGGGAGAATATTCCAGATAAGAAAGAATGCAATTCGGTTGAAGTATTATGAAGAACTTCAACATGTTTTATTTCTACTTCAAGTGAAGAACAGGTCAACAGATGGTGCTGCCAGGTACTTAAAATCTGATATTCAAAGACAGAAGAAACTTTACTCTGTAAAGTCTGACAGACCATACTATCCAAAGTACAGAGCTCATAATGGTGAATTAGTTGAGATGAAGCCTAATACCGCCAAGATCACTACTTTTCAGGGTATTAAGGGTGTTGAATTCAATCTGGAGTCTAACAAAGCTTATCTGATCAGACTGGATCAGGAAATAAGGAAAACAAAGATTAATGATCTCAGGGCTGCTATCTTTTAGACATGAGAAGATACAGTTGAACTTAAAGATGCTAAAAGGAGGATGATAAATGAACTTGAATATGCCGAGAGAACTCTTTTGAAGAACTATCTCAGAACAACTCCTGACATTCAAGAGATCACAAACTAAAGCCAAGTCAAGGACTACAACTGTTAAATTTTGAAGGATATACAGGCTAAAGCTGATATCAGACTTTAAGGATGGTAAAAGCTACAAGGACTGTGAGTTGTAGTTATCTAGTCAAATTCTCATATGCATTTGTACTTAATGTTTTTGACATCATCAAATATCTATTGAACTTGTATATTATGCTAATTTACAAGTTGGGGGAGATTGTTAGATATATTTGTGATGTCATGTCTCATAATTATTTGTGTTTAGTTTTCAGATCTTGACTAACATGATAAATCAGGACTTAACTGGAAATCAGTACTTATACTGAAGTCAGAACTTAAGATATCAGAACTTAAGTTATCAGAACTTAAGATATCAAAAGATATTCATCAGGAGATAATATCAGGACTTAAGAAGACATTCAGATAAGGAATGCGGCTGATTGAAGGAAAGAAGATCAAGACTAAAACAAGAAGAGATATGCATGGAGAAGAATTATATGAAGAATAGAAGACTTGGAGGAAAAGATAACTAATTGATATATTTTAGGATGCAGAATCATATTCGATATCAATTAGAAGATTATCTTGTAACTGTGTGGTATATAAACACATCATAGGGTTTACACTAGATTTGTTATTGTTATCGAGAATATTATTCATTGTAACCCTAGCAGCTCTCGTGATATTTGTTCATCACTGAGAGAGAACGGTTCCATTGTAATACTGTTTTATTGATAAGATTATTATTTGTTACATACTTGTGTTCTTAATTCGATTTAATTGTACTATACACTGTATTCAACCCCCTTCTACAGTGTGTGTGACCTAACAGTTAATTTGTGTGAGTTATTTTTAATTTCTAGTTTCAAATTAAGTGCACGATTAATTTGTTTTACGATCAAAATATTATTCTCATTTTTTTTAAATGGTGGATAATATTAATATACTAAAATTAAATTATTGCTCGGTCATAGAACATGATTCAGGTAAAATGGGTGATTTTGAAAAATGGATCCGTTTTCTGAACGAGCATTCGATTGTGCACTATTATTTGATTACTAATGTCAAATTAAATGTTAAGCTCCTCTTATATGTGCATACTACAGCTGAAAACACATCAGATGATGATAATCTAGGTTTCTCTTTCTTTATTGGTGATGACACAATTAGAAGCAAAAGAGCAAAGCTAGAAGATCCAGGAGTGGAAAGATCTGAAGAAGATGTCAAAGATGCTGAAGTGTTATATGCTTATAGGCTCAATGAAGATGCTTAGAGACTCAGAGAAAGATATGAACAAGCTGAACATATCATATCATGAGATGCTGTACATTAAGAGAGTTGCAAATATTGATCTTTTGAAAGATAGTGAACCTATTATCAGCAAAAATGATGAAAGGGATCTAGTCTTTGAGATCAACAAAAAAAGATTAAGATCAAAGACTTCAGAATAAGTGAATTAGACCCAATCAAGAAAGCCTTTTTAGATGTCAAAGTCTCCACATGCAAAACTGACAAGGTTGCACTGATTCCTATCATGGAGATACTTGAGGAGGTGCTGGAATGTTAGGTCACACACACTGTAGAGGGGGGTTGAATACAGTGTTTAGCACAATCAAATTGATTATAAGAACTCAAGTAACAGAAAACAGATTTTATTCAACACAATAAATTCTGTTACAATATGGAACTGTCCTCTCTCAATGATGAACAAATAATCACGAGAGCTGCTAGAGTTACAAAGAATAATAACTTCGATAATCGTAACACTTATAGTATAAACTCTATGCCTGTGTTTATATACTATACAGTTTTAAGATAGATTCTAATTGATATGGAATATAATTCTGCTTTCTAAAATATATGAACCAGTTATCTTTTCTTCCAAGTATTCTATTCTTCATAGAATTACTTCTTCATGCATATTTATTTCCGTCTTAGTCTCGATCTTCTTTCCTTTCAATCAGCCGCCTTCCATATCTGAAAGTCATCTTAAGTCCTGATATTATCTCCTGATAAATATCTTCTGATCACTTAAGTTCTGATAACTTAAGTTCTGATATCTTAAGTTCTGTCTTCAGTATAAGTACTGATTTCCAGTTAAGTGCTGATTTGTCCTGTTAGGTAAGATCTGAAAACTAAACATAAATCATATTACACATGACATTATCAAATATATCTAACAATCTCCCCCAACTTGTAAATTAGTATAATATACAAGTTCAACATATATTTGATGATGTCAAAAACATTAAGTACAAATGCATGAGAATTTAACTAGATAACTACAACTTACAGTCCTTTCAGCTTTACCATCTTTAACTTCTGATAACAGCTTCAGTCTGTATACACTTCAGAATTTAAGCAGTTGTAGATCTTTGACTTGGCTTCAATTTCAATTTCTGATCTCTTTGATATCAGGAGTTATCCTGAGATAGTTCTTCAACAAACATCTCTCAGCATATTCAAGTTCATTAACCATCCTCCTTTTAGCATTTATCAATTCAGCTGTATCTTCTCCAGTTTGAAAAATAGCTGCTCTGAGATCATTTATCTTAGCTTTTCTTATCTCCTGATCTAGTCTAATCAGATATGCCTTGTCAGACTCTAGATTGAATTCCACAGCTTTATAACCCAGAAAAGTAGTTATAATCTTAGCAGAGTTAGGCTTCATTTCGACAATATCACCCTTGTGATCTCTGTACTTGGGACAATATATGCTATCAAACTTTATTGAATAAAGCTTCTTTTGTCTTTGAATTTGAGACTTTAAATATCCTGCAGCACTACCTGTTAATCTGTCTTTCACTTGAAGTAGGAATGTTCCAGTTCCTTAAAATACTTCAGTGGTATAGCATTCTGCCTAATTTGGTATACCCTTCCATCTGTCATAAAATATAACAAGATATGCTCTTTCAAGAAGGTATGGTAAACCATTTGTACAGATTCAAGTCAATTCAATCTTTCAGGAGTTGCTCCAACACCTGGTTCACTTAAGGAAGTTGGATCATCGGTAGTGTTATGTACTCTTCTTTCATCAGAACTACCCAATCCAGATTTATCTCTTGCTTCCTTTCCTGTAACAAATCTTGCTTTAAAACCACTAGTTGCAGTCTTCAAAGGTTGAGGCTGTTTAGCTTTGGTGAATCCTGGTAGGAGTATCTTTGAAGGTTTAACATGAGCAATGTCAGAGGTTTCCTTTTCCTTATCTTCTGATATCAAGCCAACTTCAGCTAAGTCAGAGGTTGCTTGCTTCACCGTCATATCAGAACTTACTACATCTTGACTCTGAACAACATGAGCCATGTCAGAGGTTGTTTGAGAAATCTTCTTTGAAATCAGAGTAAGACTAGTATCTTCTTCATCATCAGCTATTTCTTGATCTACGACTGGCATATAAACCTTTACAGGTTCAACAACTTTTTCTTTTCCCTTGGACCTTGGATCAATTCACATTTGTGATTTGGCTTTGATTGCCTCAGAACTTGTTCTTTCCTTTATCACAATACCCTTAGGCTTTGGAAATTTCTTTTCTACAACAGAAGCTTTAGATTTTGTCTTGACACCTTCTGCTTTGAGTCTAGCTTCTTCTTCTTTTAGACTCTCAAAGTCCATTCCTGGATTTTCTTTAAGAAATAACTGCTTTGAAATTTCTTCATCAAGTTCCAAATGTTCACCAGAACTTATCCTTTTACCAGTATCAGAACTTATTCTTCTCCCAGTATCAGAACTTGTTCCTTGACTTGTAATTCTAGCTTTACTTGATGAAAATCCTTTGCCGTGACCTTGACCTCTACCCTTATTAGAGTTTCCCTGTCATCATTTCCATCATCCTTTCCTTTCAGTGTCTGAATATATTTGCACTGAGGATTGGATCTCCTTGATTCTTCAGAATCTCTTCAATTTGAGTTTGTTACCTCTCCTGAGTTTTCTCAATGTAGGCAATTCTGTCAAAGGCTCGCTTGAAAAATCTGTTCTTTTCAAGTTTCACATTCATATCTTGCTGGATTAGAGCTTCCTGAATTTTGTTCACCTTGTCACGAGTTATTGAGTGTTGACCTTGAAAGTGCCTTGTACTCAATGCAGTAACTCGCAGCTGTGCCTTGAAATCATCATTTATCAGGATTTTATCAGCTTTTGCAAGATGCTCAGCAAGAATCTTTTCAGAAGGAACAAAACTATCTGTGTTCCATTCCTTAGTCCACTCCTTTCCTCTAGGAGTTTCACTCCAAGGTACTGGTGCTTCCCCTGTAACAAACTTCTTGACTAAATCAGCTTTATGAACAGTTTGTTGAGGTGCATGTCCTGATGGACCAGCTGCATCAACATCTAAATTGGCAGCAGCTTCACCAATAATTTCTTCATTGGCAGCATCAGAACTTGTAGGTCCTGCAGTATCAGCATCCTCTGGTAAAACAGCAGTATGTGAGGCTATATAGGCTTCAACATCATCCTCTAAATTCTGATCTGCAGCCAGGTTCTAATCAACATCCAAAATTGATGTTGTTGGTGGAGTGAGTTGAATTGGTGGAGCTTCCAAGTACAAAACCCCAGGCACAATCAAGTTATGAATATCAATTTCAGCACTTGTACCTGGTTCTTCAGAATGTACTAGATCAATTATAGGTGACATAGGAGGTGTAGGTATTTTAACTAGAGTAGTTACATATTGTGCAGAAGGAAGTGATTCAATAACAATAGGTTCTGTTGAGATCAGAGATTCCTGATCCCCTTCCTTAGCTGTTTACACTACATCTGAATCTGACTCAACTATGTCCATGTGAGCTCTCTGTTTCTTTAACTTCTTCAAAGGTGGAGACACTGTAGGAGCTTTATCATCAAAATTTAACTTTTTAAGCCTTTTGAGGGGCCTAGAACTCCCAGTTATAGTATCTTTCTGAGAAGAAACCTTCTCAGCTTCTACAATAACAGGTTCTGATATGGGAACCTGTTCCTTAACATCTGATTCATCTCACAGAATAAATCTCCTTTTCTTCTGTTGATTCTGAGGTACTTTTTTAGTCCTCTTGGGTTTGGAAGATGAAGGCTGCACTGTAGGATCTGAAGTTTGAGGTTGAGAAGTTTGAGGTGTTTGTGTAGAGGTGGTAGGTGTTGATGGATGAGGTTCTGATGGTTGGACATCAGAATATAGTTCAGTGTATTTAACTGGATCGTAGGTTATTAAGGCTTGTTTGACAGATAAAGGAACTAGGAGGGGTCTTAACACAACCTTCTTATTATCAGTAGATAATAAGTCATTAAAAGCTCTTTTAGCTGGTTTGAATGATGAAATTAATTCACTAGCTGATTGGGGCTTATTATCACAACAAAAACTATAGATATGCTGATAGAATCTAGCAAAGTAAACAGTAATTCTATCTTCTGTCATTCTATCCCCAATAAAACCTAAGACACCACGTGCATAATAAAAATCAGTTTGATTTATGAGAGCATACCCGATTTGTTGGCTGAATATGAGGATTGCATCGAAATTATAATATTTGTTTGCAAAAGCCTTGGTTATGCAGTCAAAGAAGAAACTCCATTCCCTCCTTATGTAAGATCTCTTCAACTGACCCAACCTTGCCAATGTCCTCTCATACCCCAGACTGGCCATCATGTTTTGAAAAACTGGCTCTTCAATAGTAGAATAAACACAGTT
The DNA here is from genome assembly GCF_009905375.1 of Apium graveolens. NCBI lineage: Eukaryota > Viridiplantae > Streptophyta > Magnoliopsida > Apiales > Apiaceae > Apium > Apium graveolens. The sequence goes on from NC_133648.1 coordinate 96,705,908, forward strand.
CTCAGGTAGCTGCAGTGCTTGTCTAACCGTAGCCAATGTCACGACATGCTCATCCTCCCCTGATGAAAAAATAATACTTGGGGACCCTTGAGCACCACCATCATCATATACTCCGCTTCTCCAGAACTCCAGCACTTGAGTACCAGAGACTGCATCAGGTTCGGTCAGAGCGTACCCAATATCAGAACTGGTAAGAAAGTCCTGAATGAAGTGAAGTTCTGATAGGGCTTCTGACTTGCTAAGAATAGTGGAGAAGTTATTAGGAACAAACTTAGCTCCATCAAAAATTACGTTTTTTGGTGCCATCTCAATAAGAAATTAAGTGAGTAAGAGTATGTTTGCAAAGTGTTTGTAAAAAGTCCTGAGAGAAAAACAACTTCAGAAAATAAAAGAGAGAGAAAGAGAGAAAGAAAAAGAGATTTAGAATAGAAAAGTAAGTAAAAGATTAGATAATCTTTTATCTCTCATATATATACTCTCTCCACTCAACAGTCATATTTTTGAAGCATAGGATACACTTTACACCTAGCACCATGTGAACAGTCAGTAAACGGTTAGAAAAAGGGTTAATGGGCACGTAAAATAAGCAATAATTACCGTGCACATGCAGTTTTTCAGGACATACATGTTAACCACTAACCCATAATGATTATGACAGTTTTTATCTCACATTAACCAAAATTCTATAAAAATATTATCCTTCAAATAATGACAAAAAATAAACCAAGTAAATAAATACTGCCATGTCAGCATCAGAACTTGATTATTATCAGGATTTAAAAGTCATCAGAATATGGCTCCTTAACTCGAAAAGTGAATGTGTATTCCTGTAATTCTTCACACAAATACTGATATGGTTTCATCAGAACTTAATTATCAGAACTTCCATCAGAACTTGTCCTCAAAATTTATGCAATCTGACACATAGACTGTTCATCTAAAACAACATTGATCATCACAGTAATTTTCATCATTCATATGGAGTGTAAGTGTGTGCATTAAGCTAAATCTCAGAAAAAGAGTAAAGTCTGATTCACTTCAGTACATCTTAGAAATAAGGCATAACTAAGAATTTTGCTCAAAATCTGTCATTATTCTGAATTCTACTTTAGAATGAGTTCATGCATGAGTCCACCTCAACTGTTTTGTGCTCATTTTATGCATCTTTTGAAATTCTATTTTAAAGTGGCTTCTCAGTGTAAGTGAGTCACGATTGCTTATCAGAATTTATGCTGTTATCCGAGTATTTCTCCAGTAATCATAGAGCGTGAAAGGTCACCAAGAAAATTTTTATTTTGCTTTTCTAATGCATATTACTTAATACCAACAATGCACTTGGATATTTCCTTCCACATTTTTACTCTAGATCTCAAAGGGGTACATGATTTTTATTTCTTTTCTTTTCTTTTTCTTTTGATAAGTGAGGCTTATCAGCACTTAGTTCATCCACCAGATTTACTAACATCAGAACTTAACAGATAAGAAGCACTATTCTAGTTTTTGACTTAGTAAACTTAACTAAGCTCAATATCAGAATTTGCTCGTGTTAAAAGATTTCCACATAAACAATTACTTCAAACATGGGATCTTTAGTATATTAAAGACTACTAGTTCAACATCTAGCACGGTTATTCTCATTGGATTGAATATTCACAGAAACATTCATATCACTATCAGAGTTTAGAAATTCACATCAGACAACAATCAGCACTTAGAAGATTTCTAATTAAGCACAGAATACACAAAGATGTAATATATGTAAACACTGATCATAAAGTCTGATGTACTAGAACATAAACTAAGCAGATTTAGAGAAAGAACCTGAAACCATTCCAAGTTCATATACCAATCTTGTAAAAGTAGCTTCACACAGCGGTTTTGTGAAGATATCTGCTAGTTGTTGATCTGTGGGAACAAAATGCAATTCCACTGTACCTTCATCCATATGTTCCCTTATGAAGTGGTACCTTATGCTGATGTGCTTTGTCATTGAGTGTTGAACTGGATTACCTGTCATAACAATAGCACTTTGATTAACACAGTAAATAAGGATTTTAGAAAATTCTAACCCATAATCCAGTAACTGATTCTTCATCCAAAGAATCTGTGCACAACAGATTCCTGCAATAATGTATTCTGCTTCTGCAGTTGATGTGGAAATTGATTTCTATTTCTTGCTAAACCAAGAAACCAATCTGCCTCCAAGAAATTGGCAGCTTCCACTTGTGCTTTTCCTGTCAATTTTGCATCCTGCAAAATCTGCATCTGAGTAACCTATTAGCTTAAAGTCTGATTCTCTGGGATTCCACAATCCCAGATCAGCTGTACCCTTAAGGTACTTGAAAATTCTTTTCACAATTGTTAAGTGAGGTTCTCTTGGATCTGCTTGAAATCTTGCACAAAGACAGGTAACATACAAGATATCAGGTCTACTTGCAGTTAGATAGAGTAGAGAGCCAATCATACCTTTGTAATCAGTAATATCTACTGCTTTACCAGTATCCTTATCCAACTTAGTTGCAGTGGCTATAGGAGTGGATGCACTTGAACAATCCTGCATTCCAAATTTCTTCAACAAATTTCTGGTGTACTTAGATTGAAAAATAAAAGTTCCTTCTTCATTCTTCTTGACTTGAAGGCCCAGAAAATAGTTAAGTTCTCCCATCATACTCATTTGATATCTTGACTGCATCAGCTTGGCAAACTTCTTACAAAGTCTGTCATTTGTAGAACCAAAAATGATATCATCAACATATATTTGCACCAAAAGTAAGCCCTTTCCATGGTTGAGGTAGAACAATGTTTTGTCAATAGTCCCTCTGTTAAATCCACTTTTCAGAAGAAACTGAGCTAATGTCTTATACCATGCTCTAGGAGCTTGCTTAAGTCCATAAAGTGCTTTATCGAGCCTGTAGACATGATTGGGAAATTTGGGATCTACAAAGCCTGGAGGTTGTTCAACATATACCTCTTCTTCCAATTCTCCATTGAGAAAAACACTTTTCACATCCATTTGAAAGACTTTAAACTTCTTGTGAGCAGCATAAGCCAAAAATATCCTTATGGCTTCCAATCTAGCAACTGGTGCAAATGTTTCATCATAATCAATTCCCTCATGTTGAGAGTATCCTTTTACAACCAGCCTTGCTTTGTTCCTTGTAATTATGCCATCACTGTCAGTTTTGTTTCTGAACACCCATTTTGTACCAATAACTGATCTGTTCCTTGGTCTTGGCACTAGGGTCCAGACTTTATTTCTTTCAAATTCATTTAACTCTTCTTACATTGCTTGCACCCAATCAGCATCTTGAAGAGCTTCTTCCACTTTCTTTGGTTTAGTCTGAGAAAGAAAAGAATGATAGAGACATTCATTTGATGTAGCTGTTGTAGTTTTGACACCTGCATCAGGATTTCCAATAATTAAGTCAGGTGTATGTGCTTTAGTCCACTTCCTTGTAGATGGAAGGTTCTCTCTAGAACTAAATGCTCCCCCATGATCCATGCTATCTCTATCAACATTTTCTGATGCTCCCCCTGAAATTATGCTCTCTGAGTTAGATCCTTCATTATTTGAGTTTCAAGAAATATCAGAACATGAGTTTCCAGAATTATCAGAACTTGGCCCATCAGAACTTGAAGAGCCTATTGTAGGTTCTGATGCTTCTTGAGATGTGGTTGGATCTTCAGTATGCTCCCCCTGCACAGGTGCATTTTCCTTAGGCGTAGTCACCATAATTTCAATAACATCAGAGTTTAATCCATCAGAGGTTGCAGTATCAGGATTTAGATTGTCAGGATTTACAGAATCAGAATTTAAAACTTCATTTTCGAATCTCAGCTGATCATGATCATTGAAATCTTCAAGTCCAGTAATCTTCTTATCATCAAAAGAGACATTGATAGATTCCATGACAACCCTTGTTCTTATATTATAGACTCTGAAGGCTTTTATAGAAAGTGGATATCCAACAAAAATTCCTTCATCATCTTTTAGATCAAATTTGGATAGCTGTTCGGGATGAGTCTTAAGAACAAAACACTTGCATCCAAATACATGAAAATACTTCAGATTTGGCTTCTTTTTCTTCACCATCTCATATGGTGTTTTTCCATGCTTGTTGATAAGTGTTGCATTCTGAGTAAAACAAGCAGTCTGCACAGCTTCAGCCCAAAAGTAGGTTGGCAACTTTGCTTCATCAAGCATAGTTCGTGCAGCTTCAATAAGAGTTTTATTCTTTCTTTCAACAACTCTATTTTGCCGAGGAGTTCCCGGAGCAGAAAATTCCTGCTTGATTCCTTGGTCTTTGCAAGACTCTTCCATGTTCAAATTCTTGAACTCAGTGCCATTATCACTTCTTATGATCTTCACAGAATCTTTGACCAATTTATCCAGTTGCTTGACATGATCAATCAAGATAGATACAGTTTCACTTTTTGTGTGCAAGAAATACACCCATGTGTATGTGGTGAACTCATCCACTATGATCGTAGCATATTTCTTCTTTGCAATAGACATGACATTCACTGGACCAAATAGATCAACATGTAGTAGGTGATAAGGCTCAAGAATTGATGATTCAGTCTTGCTATTGAATGAAGATTTTCTTTGTTTTGCCTTCTGACATGAATCACAAAGGCCATCAGGAGCAAATACTGATTTTGGCAATCCTCTCACACGATCTTTCTTGACTAGTTCATTTATATTGTTAAAATTTAAATGAGTGAGTTTTTTGTGCCAATCCCAGCTTTCTTTAATTGATGCTCTACTTAACAGACAGATTGCAGAACCATCAGTACTTGTTGAAAGCTTGGTTTCATAAATGTTACCATGCCTGTATCCTTTCAGAAGAACTTTGCCTGTAGATTTTCTTACAACTTCACAGTGTTCTTCAAAGAAATCCACATGATAACCTTTGTCACAGATTTGACTAACACTCAGCAGATTGTGTTTAAGTCCTGAGACCAGAGCTACTTTTTCATTGATGACATTCCCAAGATTGGTATTGCCATATCCCATAGTTTTTCCAATATTGCCATCTCCATAAGAAACACATGGGCTAGCTTTCTCCACAAAGTCTAATAGCAGGGCTTTATTTCCAATCATATTTCCTGAACATCCACTGTCCAGAACTAGGATGTTCTTCTTGTTGCCCTGCAATCACAAAGACCACTAATGATTAGTTTTAAGGACCCAGACTTGCTTGGATCCTTTGGCCTTTTTAAGTTTGTTAACATTTGCAGCGGATTTAGCATCAGAGTTTATGTTAACAGTTTTCTTATCAGAATTTGTAATATCAGACTTTGTATCATAACTTATACTAGAAGGAATAATGCTAATTTTCTTTACAAAAGGTTTTATTTGATAATAATCATAGTACAAACTATGATATTCCTTACAAGTATAAATGGAATGCCATAAACTACCACAATGAAAACAAAGATTTTGTGGCTTATATTTAACAGACTGACTCTTAACTCCTGATTCTGAAGGTAAGGAGTTTATATTCTTATTCTTCCTGCAAAAAGAAGCCAGATGGTTAGAATTTCCACAGTTATGACATGTTTTTCTAGGAGCATTAGGAACAGGCTTATAATTGTTACTTTTGTTCACACCTTCCTTTCCATTCCTATTTTTCCTAGGTGGCTTTACCTTGTTTACATTCTTAACATCTTTCAGCTTATGCTTAAGTTGCTTCTTAGTCATTAAGCCCATGTTTACTTCAGTTGGCTTATCCTGTTTAGGTTTGTCAGAAGTTACTTTTTCCTTAACTTCTGATTTCTCAATATCAGACTTTGCAGTTACAAACTTAACAGGATTTATCTTTGGTTTTTGTTTAACAACTATAGGCTCAGTTTCTATAGTTCCCTTACTGTTCTTATCATCTCCATAACCCAAGCCCTCTTTCCAGTTTCCACTACAAAGAATATCCTGAGTTGCTTTACCAGAATTAGTCCAAGTCCTGATAATCTCTCTTTCCTTTTCTAACTCAGTTTTTAGAGATTCATTCAATTTTAACACTTCATCCCTAACATAAAAGGCATCATCTCTATCTTTCTGAGTTTGATGGAACATGACTAACTCTTTTTCTAAATAATCATTCCTCTTTTTATAAGCAAGATTTTCAGAATTTAATCTTTCACATGTTAAAGTTTGATCTTTATAACTAATGAACATGGTTTTAAGATATCTTCTCAACTCAGTAATATCATCAGTATGAAAGACATAAGTAGTTTGAGTTACCTTTAAGCCAGTAGTATCAGGACTGCTATCAGCATTTGCCATCAAGGTATAGTTTTCCTCATTCTCAGAATCTGAAGCATCTAACCAGCTTTTCTTCTTTGTGAAAAGAGCCTTGCCTTTGTCATTTTTCCCTTTTCTGCAATCTGGAGATATGTGGCCTTTCTCACCACAGTTGTAGCATTTAACATTTGAGTAATCTCCTCTGTCAGACTTTCCTCCTTTGCCTTCAGATTTTTTGAAACCTTTCTTTTCAGAACTTGCACCTTTCCTGGAAAATTTCTTTCCTCTTCTGAATTTCCTGTATGCAATCTTTGTGATTCCTTTCACCATAAGAGCACACAGCTTCATCATCTCTTCATCAGGGTCTATTTCAGATATACTTTCAGTTTCTGAGTCATCATCACTATCAGAACATGATGACTCAGTATCAGACTTTGTGATGAGAGCCTTGCCCTTGCCTTTCTTCGAGGCAGCTTCTTTGGGAATTTCCTCCTCAGCCACAAAAGCAACTGTCCTTGACTTTCTTCCATTCCTCTTGCTTCTTTGTTCCATCTCAAGTTCATGAGTCTTGAGCATCCCATAAATTTCATCAAGAGTTGTTTCGTCAAGATTATAGTTGTCTCTTATTATTGTGGCCTTCAAGTCCCATCTTTCAGGAAGTGCTAACAGGAATTTAAGATTTGAATCTTCAATATCATACTCTTTGTCAACTAGTGACAAATCATTCAAGAGTTTGACAAATCTGTCATATAAATGAGTTAATGACTCATCAGGATTTGAGTCAAAGTGCTCATATTCTTGAGTGAGTATCGTCTTCCTGTTCTTCTTGATTGAATCAGTTCCCTGACACCTTGTTTCCAAAGCGTCCCATATCTCTTTTGCAGTCTTGCATTGAATTACCCTGTTTGACATGACATTATCAATGGCACTATACAGCAAGTATCTTACCTTTGCATCCTTTGCAATCGATGAGATATCTTCAGCAGTGTAATCACTTTTCCCCTTTGGTACAGACTTTGCTGGCTGACCTGCAACTTCCACATAGAGTTTGGTTGGCATATGTGGTCCTTCATTAATCCTGTCGAGATATTCTGGATCTGTAGCTTCCAGAAACATAACCATCTTCACTTTCCATATGGAATACTCAGAAGGTTTCAACATGGGAACTGTTGTAGTCTCATATCGACTATGGGTTATTATTTTTGGAGGTTCTTCAGTTTTGGTGGGCTTGGTTGGAGTTTCATCTTCAGACATGATTGTTTTTTTATCTTAAACTATTTGTGTGTTAACAGATTGCTTTGATACCACTTGTTAGGTCACACACAGTGTAGAAGGGGGTTGAATACAGTGTTTAGCACAATCAAATCGATTATAAGAACTCAAGTAACAGAAAACAGATTTTATTCAACACAATAAATTCTGTTACAATATGGAACTGTCCTCTCTCAGTGATGAACAAATTATCACAAGAGCTGCTAGAGTTACAAAGAATAATAACTTCGATAATCGTAACACTTATAGTGTAAACTCTATGCCTGTGTTTATATACTACACAGTTACAAGATAAATTCTAATTGATATGGAATATAATTCTGCTTCCTAAAATATATCAACCAGTTATCTTTTCTTCCAAGTATTCTATTCTTCATAGAATTCCTTCTTCATGCATATTTATTTCCGTCTTAGTCTCGATCTTCTTTCCTTTCAATCAGCCGCCTGCCTTATCTAAAAGTCATCTTAAGTCCTGATATTATCTCCTGATAAATATCTTTGATCACTTAAGTTCTGATATCTTAAGTTCTGTCTTCAGTATAAGTGCTGATTTCCAGTTAAGTACTGATTTGTCCTGTTAGGTAAGATCTGAAAACTAAACACAAATTATATTACACATGACATTATCAAATATATCTAACATGGAAGAAGAATCTGTCAACAATACCAAGAGAGTACGAGGACATCCTAAAAGGATAACTGTCTTTGTAATTTCAAGAAGATCCACATTGTTCTTTGAACTCAGTAAAGTTTCCAAAGTCAGATATCTTCAGATGATGCTCCATGAACTGAATAATCCACCTCCAGTAAATGAACTTAAAATAGAAGCTCGTGATTGTGTTGAAGCAAAACTGAATGAGTTAAAGAATCAATGCAAAGGAACATCTCTTCAAAATTAACAGACCCCAAAAAGAAAGCTACCAAGAAAAAGTCTGCTCAAACTCAATCCACTCAAGAGGAAAAGGTAGTCAAGGCAAGAGGATAAAGAATACAAAGACAAAAAAGACTTAGATCATTTGTTCAGGCTAGAAGAACACTTCTTTCTAATTTGTAATTTAAGAATTCTGGAATTTTATATGTAATCCAGAATGCATTTAATATCATTATTTGTTATCATATTGTAATTTTTCTTTTTGTCAGTTGAATTATCCTTAGGGATTTGCTGTTGAACTCTAACAAACAAATAGAGGGAGATTGTAAAGCATAATGTAACATAATATGTAATCGAGGAATTATAACTCAACATGAAACATAAACAGATAAATAATATTAAACTGCGAAGCACAGGAACCTTGAAGATGAAGACTGGATAATTAAAAAGAATCAAAAGATGAAGTTAATGCTTTAAGTCTGTAACCAGGTCATGGGAAGAAGTTTCTTAATATGTTCAAGCCTCCATGAAGAATAAAATGTCAAAGGACTTCCAGTGTCAGCAAAATGATTTGATTTGAAGTATAACAGATCAGGGGTTCAGTGAATGAAGCAATGAATATCCAACCAAGTTGTATCAGTTCAGAACTGCAAAGGAAATTGAATTAAATCAATTTATATTAGTTGTTTGTGAACCAGACCAGTGCACCAAACATCAACATATCAGAAAGGGTTTAATTTAGTTATTCAGAAGATATATTATTGATGTAAATTCAGAAGACAATGAAGTGAAAATTTGCTAAGTCAAATACATGCCTTGTGGTCACAAGCTAGGGTGTATAGAAGAATTGCAAGGTCGCAACTAAAGAGCTCCAAGGTGAAGCTCCAGTCACAAATTAGAATCAAACACCTCAGAATTCTAAGGCAAAATCCTTATGCACCTTGTAGTCGCCACCAAGCTTGCCTAGATTTAACTAGGTCGCAATTAATGTGTTATAAGAAGCTTCTGAAGTCACAAGTTAGCCTACAAGGGTGAAACAAGGTCACATGTAAATGATTTATTCTAAGGAAAAACCCTCATTCACTTGTTAGTCACCAATAAAGAATTCAAGGATAATTCTAAGTGTTGATTCTCCCATGTTGTCGCCAGTCAAGTGTTGAAAAATTCATTGAACACTGAAACAAACACTTTGATTTTGTGGACAATTTTGTGCCACCTTTCAAAAGAGTTTAAAAGTCTACAAAGCAGTAGAATGAATGTAAATTCATTTTTAATTATCTTCCTCAGCAACAACAGTGTCTTTACGAGAGCTCCATTAAAGACTTTATTTATTAAGATTGTAAACATACCGTTGTGCTGTCAAATTTGTTGCAGCTAATCATTTTTTTGATTAGATTGTAGCAACCTCAAGGATTATATTAATAAAACGATATGTTCCTCAAATTATTTTATGACTATTTTGATTCCGTATATATAACAAAGAACTTGTAATGAATCAAAAAAGATTATAGTTATCGTATTCAACCCCCCCCTTCTATGATACTTTGGGACTAACAGTTCTTCATCATAACAGTATATCCCAAATCTACTAATTTACCTGATGAAATTAGATTTTGATTTAACTCCGATATGTATCTTACTTGAGTTAAGTTCTGAACACGATCATTATGATTTTCATTATTACCTCACCAATGCCAGCAACCTTTACCCTTTTACCGTTCAATAAAGTTACCGTCTTTCCTTCACACTTTTTTATAGGATGAGAACCACTCCCTTCTATAACATATGTGATGAGAACATCCCTGTTAGATATATTTGTGATGTCATGTCTAATCTGACTTGTTTAGTTTCAGAACTTAGTATCAGAACTTAACTGGAAATCAGATTTACTGAAGACAGGAAGTTATCAGAACTTATATCAGGACTTAAGTGCGGGTACACTTCAGATAAGGAAAGCAGTTAATTTACAGAAGAGGATCTGGATTAAACAAGTAAAGATATGCATGAAGAATTGGACAGCTATAGGAATGCAATAGATAATCTCTGATTGATGTATTCTAGGAAACAGAATCATTATCATATCAATTAGTAGTTATCTTGTAATTGTGTATTATATAAACACATATTAGGGTTTATACTATATGTGTTATCATTCACGAGAATATTATTCATTATAACCCTAGCAGCTCTTAGTGATATCATAAATCACTGAGAGAGTAGAATAAACCTACTGTAACAGAGTTTGATATATTGAATAAACTTGTTTTTTGTTACATACTTGTGTTTATAATCGAATTGATTGTAGATACTATATTCAACCCCCTTCTATAGTATCATTGAGGCCTAACAAGTGGTATCAGAGCCAATCTGTTAAGCTTACATACAATTAAGATCTAAATAAACAATCAATCATGTCTGATCAAGCAAAAATACCAGACCATTAAGAACCTACAAAGGTTCAACCCATTCAAAACACCAGTAGATATGAAACCATCAGGGTTCCTTTGCTCAGGGTGTCTGAGTACCCTATATGGAGTGTGAAGATGGCCATGTTTCTGGAAGCTACAAATCCAGAATATTTAGATAAAATTTATAATGGTCCACACAAGCCCACAAAGCTTTCTGTTGCAGTTGGGAATGAGCCACAGAGGATGATTCCTAAAGAAAAGAGAGAATTCACCACTGAAGACATCTCTTCACTAGCCAAGGATGCAAAAGTAAGACACTTGCTTCATAGTGCACTTAATAATGTCATGTCAAACAAGGTGATTGGATGAAAGACTGTAAAAGAAATCTGGGATGCATTGGAAGTGAGATGTCAAGGAACCAATATCATCAAAAAGAACATGAAGACAATAATCACACAGGAGTATGAGCACTTTGACTCAAAATATGATGAGTCACTAACTGATATATATGACATATTCACAAAACTGTTGAATGATTTGTCACTAGTGGATAAAGAATATGATCCAGAAGATTCAAATCTGAAATTCCTACTAGCTCTTCCTGAAAAGTAGAATTTGAAAGCTACTACAATAAGAGACAACTATGAACTTGTTGATATGTCTCTTGATGAAATTTATGGGATGCTCAAGACTCATGAACTTGAGATGGAGCAAAGAAAGAAGAGGTATGGAGGGAAGTCTAAGACAGCTGCTTTAAAGGCTGAAGAAAAGCCAATTGTCTTTAGGAAGGCAAAAGGAAAGGCTCTCATTATACAGTCTGATTCAGAGTCATCAGATTCTGATGGTGATGATTCAGAACCTGAAAATTTATCTGAAGTGGATGTTGATGCAGAGATGATGCAACTGTGTGCTCTTATGGTGAAGGGTATCACAAAGATAACCTACACAAAATTCAGAAAGGGTAAGAAGTTTTCCAGGAAAGGTGGAAGTTCTGACAAGAAAGGGTTCAGAAAGACTAAAGGCAAAGGAGAAAAGTCTGACAGAGGAGACAACTCAAATGTCAAATGCTACAATTATGGTGAAAGAGGCCATATCTCTCCTGATTGTAAGAAAGGAAAAGGTGACAAATGACAGGCACTTATTACAAAGAAGAAAAATTGGGCAGACACTTCAGAATCTGAAGAAGAGGTGAACTATGCCTTAATGGCAAATGCTGATAGCAGTTCTAATGCTGCTAAACTAGAGGTACCTCTATCAACTCTTGCTTTTGATACAGAAGATATTACTGAGTTGAGATTATTTCTGAAAAACATTTATAATAGCTATAGATATCAGACTTTAGAGAATGAAAGATTAAAATCTGAAAATCTAAAGTACAAAAACTGAAATAGCTATCTTGAAGAAGAGTTAGTCAAGATGAACACTATTCAGACAGAGAGAGATAATGCTGTGTATGTTAAAAATGAATTGCTTAAACAGAATGATTATCTAAAAACTGAATTAGAAAAAGAAAGAGAAATCATCAGGACTTGGACTAACTCAGGCAAAACAACTCAGAATATTCTAAGTAGTGGAAACTGGAAAGAGGGGTTAGGTTATAAAGATGGTAAAAGCGAGAAAGGGACTTTGCCAATTAATCCAAAGGTAAATCCTATTAAATTTGTTGCAAAAGCTGTTGTGTCTAATCCTGAAGAGATGAAAGACTCTAAAATAGAAGTAAAAAAAAAGTCAACTTCTGACAAATTAAAACAGGATAAACCAGCTTTGGTAAACATTGGCTTAATGACAAAGAAGCAGCATAAGTATAAGCTGAAAGAGATTAAAACTGTGAACAAGGTAAAGGAAGCTAGGAAAAATAGGAATGGAAAGCAAGGTGTGAATAAAAGTAATAATTATATGCCTGTTCCTAATGCTTCTAGAAAGAAATGCTATAATTGTGGAAACTCTAACCAATTTGCTTCTTTTTGCAGGAAAAATAAAGATATAAACTCTTTACCTCCTATATCAGGAGTTAAGAGTCAGTCTGTTAGGTTTAAACCACAAAATCCTTGTTTTCATTGTGGTAGTTTATGGCATTCTATTTATACTTGTAAGGAATATCATAGTTTGTACTATGATTATTATGAAATAAAACCTTCTTTAAAGAAAGTTAGTGTAATTCCTTCTAGTGTAAATTCTGATACAAAGTCTGATATAAAGTCTGATAAAAAGCATGTTAGCATAAACTCTAAAACTAAATCCGCTGCAACTGCTAACAAACTTATCAAGGCCAAAGGATCCAAGCAAGTTTGGATCCTTAAAACTAACCAATAGTGGTCTTTGTGATTGCAGGGCAACATGAAAAACATCCCGATTCTGGACAGTGGATGTTCAGGACATATGACTGTAAATAATGCTATGCTATCAGACTTTGTGAAGAAAGCTGGCCCAGGAGTTTCTTATAGAGATGGCAACATGGGAAAGACTCCGGGCTATGGCAATATCAATCTTGGGAATGTCATAATTGAATCAGTAGGTCTTGTCTCAGGACTTAAATACAATCTACTAAATGTGAGTCAAATTTGTGACAGATGTTATCATGTGGATTTCTTTGAAGAACATTGTGAAGTTGTAAGTAATTCTATAGGCAAAGTGTTTCTGAAAGGTTACATACATGGTAACATATATGAAGCCAGACTTTTAACAAATTCTGATGGTTCTGCAATCTGTCTGTTAAGCAGAGCATCAATCGAAGAAAGCTGGAATTGGCACAAGAGACTCTCTCATTTAAATTTCAACAACATAAATGAGCTAGTAAAGAAAGATCTTGTGAGAGGACTGCCAAAATCAATATTTGTTCCTGATGGTCTTTGTGACTCATGTCAAAAGGCAAAACAAAGAAAATCTTCATTCAAGAGCAAAACTGAATCCTCAATTCTTGAGTATTATCACTTACTGCATGTTGATCTATTTGGTCCAATCAATGTCATGTCTATTGCAAAGAAGAAATATGCTATGGTTATAGTGGATGAGTTCACAAGATACACTTGGGTGTATTTCTTGCACAAGAAGAATGAAACTGCATCTACTCTAACTAATCATGTCAGACAGCTAGATAAGTTATTCAAAGATTCTGTTAAAATAATAAGAAGTGATAATGACACCGAGTTCAAGAATTCAATCATGAAAGAGTTCTGCAAAGAACATGGAATAAAGCAGGAATTTTCTGCACCTGGAACTCCACAGCAGAATGGAGTTGTAGAAAGGAAGAACATGACTCTTATTGAAGCTGCAAGAACTATTCTTGATGAAGCAAAGCTACCAACATATTTTTGGGCTGAAGCTGTACAGACTGCTTGTTTTACACAGAATGCTACACTCATAAACAAGCATGGAAAAACACCATATGAGATGGTGAAGAAAAAGAAGCCAAATCTAAAATACTTTCATGTATATGGATGCAAGTGTTTTGTTCTTAAGACTCATCTTGAACAGCTGTCAAAATTTGATCTTAAAGCTGATGAAGGAATTTTTGTTGGATATCCACTCACAAAAGCCTTCAGAATTTACAATTTAAGAACAAGGGTTGTCATGGAATCTATCAATATATCTTTTGATGATAAAAAGATTACTGGACTTGAAGATTTTAATGATCATGATCAGCTGAGATTTGAAAATGAAGATGTAAATTCTGATTCTGTAAATTCTGATGACTTAAATCCTGATCCTATAAGTTCTGACGGGTTAAATTATGATGTCATTGAAACTGTGGTAACTGCTCCAAAAAAAAATGCACCTGTTCAGGGGGAGCAAGCTGATGATCATACCACACCTCAAGACTCTCAAGAAGCATAAGAACCAGTCACTGGCACTTCAAGTTCTGATTCATCAAGTTCTGATAAGCCAAATTCTGAAAATTCTGGAAACTCTAATTCTTCAATTCCTGAAGGATTCAACTCAAATTATGGAATCTCAGAGAGCATAACATCAGGGGGAGCATTGGAAAATGCCGATGGAGATAGCATGGATCATGGGGGAGGATCCAGTTCTAGAGATCAACTTCCATCTGCAAGGAAGTGGACTAAATCACACACACCTGACTTAATAACTGGAGATCCTGAAGCAGGTGTCAGAACTAGAACAACAACAATAAATGAGTGTCTCTATCATTACTTTCTATATCAGACTGAACCAAAGAAAGTGGGAGAAGCTCTTCAAGATGTTGATTGGGTGCAAGCAATGTAGGAAGAGTTAAATGAATTTAAAAGAAATAAAGTCCGGACCCTAGTGCCAAGACCAAAGAACAAGTCCAATGTGGGCACAAAATGGGTGTTCAGAAACAAAACTGACAGTGATGGCATAATTACAAGAAACAAAGCAAGGCTGGTTGCTAAAGGTTACTCTCAACAGGAGGGTAGTGATTATGATGAGACATATGCTCCAGTTGCTAGATTGGAAGCCATAAGAATCTTTTTGGCTTATGCTGCTCACAAGAAGTTTAAAGTCTTTCAAATGGATGTAAAGAGTGCATTTCTCAATGAAGAATTAGAGAAAGAGGTATATGTTGAACAATCTCCAGGATTGGTAGATCCAAAATTTCCTAATCATGTCTACAGACTTGATAAAACACTCTCTGGCCTAAAGCAAGCTCCAAGAGCATGGTATGAAACTCTGGCATAATTTCTTCTGGAAAGTGGATTTACCAAAGAAACAATTGATAAAACTCTGTTCTATATCAACCATAGCAAGGACTTACTTTGAGTCCAAATTTATGTTGATGATATCATTTTTGGTTCTACAAATGCCAAACTTTGTGAAAAGTTTTCAAAGCTAATGCAGTCAAGATATCAAATGAGTGTGATGGGAGAACTTAGCTATTTTTTAGGACTTCAAGTCAAGCAAACTGAAGAAGGTACTTTCAATAATCAATCCAAGTACACCAGAAATTTACTCAAGAAATTTGGAATGCAAGACAGTTCAACTGCATCCACTCCCATGGCCACTGCCACCAAGTTAGATAAAGATACTGGAGCATCAGTAGATATTACTAACTACAGAGGTATGATTGGCTCTTTACTCTATTTAACTGCAAGTAGACCATATATCATGTATGCTACCTGTCTTTGTGCAAGATTTCAGGCTGATCCAAGAGAACCTCATCTAATAGCTGTAAAAAGAATTTTCAAGTACCTCAAGGATACAACTGATCTAGGATTGTGGTATCCTAGGGAATCATATATTAAGCTAAGAGGTTACTCAGATGCAGATTTTGAAGGATGTAAAATTGACAGGAAAAACACTAGTGGAAGCTGCCAATTTCTTGGAGGCGGATTGGTTTCTTGGTTTATCAAGAAACAGAAAATAATTTCCACATCAACTGCAGAAGCAGAATATATTGCTGCAGGAAGCTGTTGTGCACAGATTCTTTGGATGAAGAATCAGTTACTGGACTATGGGTTAGAATTTTCTAAAATACCCATTTACTGTGATAATCAAAGTGCTATTGCTATGACAGGAAGTCCAGTTCAACACTCAATGACAAAGCACATCAGCATTAGGTATCATTTTATAAGGGAACATGTGATGGAAGGTACAGTGGAATTGCATTTTGTTCCAAAAGATCAACAACTAGCAGATATCTTCACAAAACCACTATGTGAATCTACTTTTACAAGAGTGGTAAATGAACTTGGAATGGTTTCAGGTTCTTTCTCAAAATCTGTTTAGTTTTTGTTCTCATACATCAGACTTTATGATCAGTGTTTACAGATTTTCTTATCTCAATATAATCTGTGCTTAAATTGTAATATATTAAACACTGCCTATTATCTGATATGATTCTATAAACTCTGAAAGTGTTTTGAATGTTCTTTGACTATTCAATCCAATGAGGATTATCTTGTTAGATGTTGACTTAGTAGTCTTTAACAAACTATATATCCCATGTTTGAATTAGTTATTTATGTGGAAATCAATAACAAAAGCAATTTCTGATTTTGATCTTAGTCAAATTAACTTCATGTATCTTATTACCAAGTCACAAACTAGATTCTTGCTTCTTATCTGTCAAATTCTGATGTCAGTAAATCTTAAGGATGAACTACATGCTTGATAAGCCTCACTTATCTGAAGAAAATAAAAGAAAAGAAAAATTGAAATCAGGTACTCCTTTGAGATCTAGAGTAAATATGTGAAAGGGAAGATCCAAGTGCATTGCTGGTATTAAGTTATATGCATTAGAAAAGCAAATTAATTTTTCTTGGTGACTTCTCACATTCTCTGAATACTGAAGAAATATTCAGATAACAACATAAATTTTGATGGTAGTTGTAACTCATTTATACTGAGAAGCCCTTGTCAAAAGAATTTCAAAAGATGCAGAAAATAAGCACAAACAGTTGAGGTGGATTCTTGCATAACTTTATTCTACAGTAGACTTCACAATTCAAGACAAATTTTAAGCATTTTTCTTAGTTATGCCTTATTTCTAAGATATACTGAAGTATATCAGACTTTAATCTTTATCTGATCATTTGCACATACACACACTATCACTCCATATGAATGATGAAAATAACTGTGGTGATTAAGTTATTTCTAATAAATAGTTAAGTATTATTTGCATAAATTCTGAGGACAAGTTCTGATTATGTTCTGATAATTAAACTCTGAAGAAACCAGTCAGTATTTGTGTGAAGAAACACAGACACAGTCATTCATTTTGTTGAGTACAGAAGCCATATTCTGATGACCTTTAAATTCTGATAATAGTCAAGTTCTGATGCAAACTCTGATGCTTACGTGTCACATTCTAATTGGTTGACTTATTATTAGTTTTTACTGTAACAGTCATTTTTTCAGAAAATAATTAAGTGAGATAAAAATAGTGGTAATCATTTGGTTAATGGGTTACGTGTCTATTTTGGTAACCGCATGTGAGCAATAATTACTGCACATTTATCGTGCCCACCAATAATGTTTCGACTGTTTACATGCTGCCAGGTGTAAAATGTCTGTTCAGCTTCAAAAATATAGCCGTTGTCACGTGGAGAATATAAATACTAGAGTTAAAAGATTTTACAATCTTTTACCTACCTTTACTCTTTTCTAATCTCTCTTATTCTCTCTCACTCTCTATTATTCTCTGAAGCTATTTTCTCACAGGCATTTTAACAAACACTCTATACACACACAACTTTTCACAGAAATGGTACCTAAGGATCTTATCTATGATGGAGCCAAGTTTGTCCCCAACAACTACATGGCTATTCTCAACTAGGACGAGGCTCCTTCCGAACTTCACTTCATTCAAGATTTTCTCGCTCGAAGTGAAATTGGGTATGCTCTGACCCAACCACGGGCTCTATCAGGCAAGCAAATTCTGGAGTTTTGGAAGATGAGCACTTGGTAACCTTGTCAACTGTTCGACAATCATTGCATCTACCAGAAAACTGTACTTACAATTCACAAGTTGGGGAGTCATTTCTTCAAAACATGATGGCAAATCTTGGCTATGAGAAGTCTTTGTCCAATCTGGGACAACTAAAGAGGCCCTACATCAGGAGGGAGTGGAGCTTCTTTTTCGATTATTTTCTAAAGCCTTTGCCAACAAATGCTCCAATTTTGATGCTATCCAATTTCGAGTCAGCAAATAGGGTATGCACTTCTTAATCAAACTCATTTTGATTATGCTAATGCTATTTTGGGTTTTATTGGGGATAGGATGAAAGAGGACCCAAATACTGTTTACTTTGCTAGGTTCTGTCAGCTTATTTATAGTTTTTGTTGTTCTGATAAGCCCCAAGTCTTTAGTGACTTGATTCAACCTTTTAAACTTCATAAAAGGGCCTTCACAGACTTGTTATCTGCTGATAATAAGATAGACATACTAAGACCTCTTCAAATTCCTCAATCTATAAAACAGTTCTTAGTAAACTCTGACCCTAATACATACACAACCAAATTTCCCGATGTTGCACCCTCTCAACCACTACAATCTACCTCTGGTGTCTCTCAGCAGATACCAGTTGTCAGCACTTCCAACCCAAAACTTAAACCAGCTACCAAGGTTTCCACACCTAAATCCTCAAGAGTGCAAACTGTTCCTAAATCTCCACCAAGGAGAAGAAGAAAGTTGATTCTGGGAGATGAATCTAATAAGGATGAACAAGTCCAGGTTCCTGCATCAGAACCTGTGACATTAGAAGCTAAAGCGGTAACTCCTCAGAAACAGAATGAAGCTGAGGGTTCTGGGATTTTGAAAAGGAAAAGACCTTCAAGTTCTGATATAGATCATGTCACCCCTCCATCTAGAGAATCAAAATCAAGGAAGACAAGAGAAGGTGTGTATCTTGCACACATTCAATTTAAGGATGCTGAAGATGCTGAGGAAGGGGATCAGGAATCTCTGATCTCATCAGAACCTATTGTGATTGAAGCCCTGCCAACACCTGAAGAAGTTCTGATTCAGGAATCTGAAATTCCTGAAGTCCACAGATCAAAACCTGTACAAGAATCTGTGATTTCTCCACCTCACTCTCCAACCAAAGAAACTGCCTCAGTTGAAGATTCAGAGTTAAGTCCTAAAATTGACATTCACAAGTTGAATATTCCAACTATTTTGTATCTGGAAGCACCACCAGCAAAAGAGTCCACTCCACCTGTTTCTCCAATACTAAATGCTGAAATTCCTACTACACCAATTCTGGATTTGGAAACTGAAGATTAGAATTTGGAAATAGATGAAGTTGCTCCAGAATCTCCTTCAGTTACACACACTCTGGTGTTATCAGAAGATGATGAGATTTTATCAAATTTTGGAGACAGTGCTCCAGCAAGTGCGCTAGTCAATGCTCCAATTCTTGGAAAGGAGGCACTGCTTATATTTGTTGAAGAAGATGCTCCTGTTCCTTGGGAGGACACTCACAGAGGAGTTGAATGGACAAAGAAGTGGAATGAACCTGACTTCATTTCCAGCCCAACTATTCTGACAGATCATGTTGCAAAAGCTGATGAGTTGCTGATAAATTCTGACTTCATCCGGTCCCGTGTTAGGACGCTCTATCAAATCCATATTCTGATCTCCTAATAAGTAATAAAATATCATCGCGTTGTTGCTCCTCAACCTCAGGGTTCAGAGTCCCGCTACCATATACGATAATGAACTACGCTTTTATCACGATATTTATAAGGGTTCCCATAAGGGTTTTAACTGTTAGTACCACGTTAGGTAGTCCGACTATGAACTTGGCAAGAGTTCTTATTTATCTTAGTGAACTTATTATTTTAACGTCACTTCATCTCTGAGGTTTATAACGCTTAGCTCTGATACCATTTCTGTAACACCCCCAAATCCGGGGTCGGGGATACGGGTTGTCATGAGTTCCATTTCCCTTAATAACACCCAATCTTAATAAACAACCAACTACTGGGTACTGTGACCCCACAATAAACACACAGCACAAGTTATAGTCTCAGAGATGAACATCCAAAAATAACACAAGTCATTTTATTCCAAAATTATAAGCCATTACACCTCAAAAGGGTTTCTGAATAAATTTACATTTTCTTTGCCATTATTACAATTCATAAATATACGTAAGTCTGGTACATCAAAAGTTGAAATCCTAGCCTATTGGTAGTTCCTATCTCAGCTACAGCGACATCAACACCTATAGGAAACTACGGAACGTTTCCTATCCGCTCGCGAATTGGGAGCTTGGTCCTGTTCATCTTGTCTATCTGATGTTGTGTGATGAAAGAAGAAAGCAAGGGTGAGCAACAAGCCCACCGAAATAATATGTATAATAATTTACAATATACGAGCATTCTCATAGTACTCAAGAAAGTCTTGGTCAAGAAGAAATGAACCAAGTTGATATCTTAACGCGACCAAGTCGCAAAATATTCAGTATATACATATATACTTTTCAAAATCTTTGAAACACTCTGCCATGCATAATACACACATAGTTCCAGTTTATAACTGTATAAAAATATCGTTACAAGGTGATCTCATATATCTACCCTTGTCTCAACATTTTTCTGAAAATCTTTGACATGCATAAGATAATCATTTACTAGATATAAGTTTAAAAGATGAAGTTACAAGATACTCCAATATACTTATATCTTTTCCGAATACTACTTGAACTACCACCGTTCAAGTTATAATTAGTTTCAAAAGTTCATCACATAGATGAGACTACAAGATAAGATTTGAATAGATTCAATCTTTGAAATATCATTGAATGAAATGAAGTTACGAGATACTTCATTAAATCCTGATATATATATATATATATATATATGTATATATTCATATATATCTCCCATACATTTCCTGAAAACCTCTCTCATGTAAAGTATGAACAGAGTTGCAATATCCAATGAATTTGGAAAGAAAAGAATTTTGGCATAAACCCGATATCTTGCTGATCAGGCAAAGATACCAATAAGTAACCTTTTCTACTGTAGATGGATGAATTCCTCGCCGGTCATCACCCTGGCCGCATTAGGACCTCGCGCTAGACCGTTACCCGGCCATTCACGCGTGGATGGACTGTCACCCAACCTCTTACACCTTCATAGACCGTACCCCGGCCTGTCGCTTATGCCGACTCAATTAGATGGACTTACTTCCTGAACATTGGGCAAGTAATCAAATTGTTTTCTCAAAATAGCAACCTTGTTGCGAATATAAAAAAAACCATAGAGTCGGATCCCTAAGATTTTTGAGCGAATATTCAAGCCTCCTTCGAAAGGAAGATCTTAAATCTGAAAACGAGTTTTTTGGGATCCGCTCTAACTTTTAAAATCATTTTGAAGACTCGAAAACATTTTTAAGAATGTTTGGAGTAATGCTGATTTAATGAAATAAATCAGTCCTGATATATTAGAAAATATCTGAATATTATTATTTAAATAATATTCCTATAAGGATAATCCTTATAAAAATAATTGAAGTTAAAGTTTTAAAACTCATACTTGAAATGGATATTAAATAACCAAAGATATACTTATACGAAAGTATGATCTTTATTTGAATAATCGAAAATAAGTTTGATTATCGAAATATTATTCTTTAATAAAATAAAGAATATTATTTAATAAATAAGCGGAGTCATAAGTCCTCAAATGGATATTCAAAATAATATTCATTAAACAAAATAAAGCGAGTAATAAGTCCTCGAATGAATATTCAAATTAATATTCATTAAATAAAATAAACCGAGTCATAAGTCCTCGAATGAATATTCAAAGTAATATTCATTAATAAAAATAAAGTTATCGAATAAACCTTATTCGATTGATAGTTTTGAAAACTATATCTATATATATATAAATATATATATAATATACTCGGGAACATCGAATCCCGGTTTTAGAAAATGTTCACCTTTGGGTCCCCTATACGAAGGGTATACGTAACTACTGCTTGTCTCTAGCATAGGTATTATGCAACTTATAAGCATTAGAATCAACAGATATATATCAAGATTACGAAACAGACATGCATATATACCATATCACATGCTCCAATATATCACAAGATTTGCTAATTAACCATCATGCATCTATCACAAGATAATGCATATACATATGTATACATCACAACAACAGTATAACGGGTAAAAAACTTGCCTGAGCGACTGGGGTTGGTAAAAGGCCTGGGACGAGTCTGATAACCTATAAACAACATATAAGTTAGAATTAAACCAAAGTCGCTTAAGAAACTAGGCTTTAAGCAGTTAGACTCTAACGTTCGCTTTTGCGCTTAAGGATTCACTTAAGTCGCTCGAGTACCCTCGGCTCCACCATTTTTAATAAATTAACCATTAAGAGTTTTAAGGCGATTCTTTCGCGAGTACCCTTCCAACTGCCTAATCCACTTTATATAATTGTTTTATACTCCAATTAGTCATTTAAGGGCCTTAACCAAGGTTTCAAAGTAAGGCGAGGGGTAATGGTTCTTTCGCGAAATGACGTTACTTAAAACGGTCGTTTCTCCTAAACCGTACATCGGAACCAAGTGATCCACATATCAAAACGAAGCTTACGACACGCTCTAGCTAAAAATGATTTTAAAGATTGTTTATTGAGTTTTCTATCCTGAACACTAAGAACAAGCAGTTGAATAAAAATGGGCATTACGACGGCTATATTTACAAGTTTTCCAAGTTTCTCACTACACAAAAACCTCACCAAACAACCCACAATCATTAACACATCAAAAACTCAACTAAATAATACTATACCAGTCCTTATTATTCAGATTCTTCATCTCAACCAACCACAATCAAGTTTTATTAACTATAACAAGATTCATTCACCAAATCACTCCAAATCCAAATCAAACTACTAATAATCAAAGGTCATGCTTCTCATTTAGAAAACCAACCATCAAAATCACTAATAATCAAAGTAAAGGATAGGGTTTGAAGTTTATACCTTCCTTGGGAGGTGTTAAGTTGCTAGGAAGCCTTAGGGAGCCTCCTACAAGCTTGATCTTTCTAAAGAAATCAAGAACACAAAGTTAGGCTTTGAAGTTTCTAAAAGTCCGATTGAAAGAACTGTAAAAGTTAGGGTCTTACCTTGCTTATTTGGACGAGACTTGTGAACAAGAGTTGTAGGCCATCTCAATACCTTTCCAACGAGCTATAGAACACAACATTTGAGTGAGAAATGAAGGAGATACAGCAGTTTTAATGTGCTGGTTCTGTTTTGGCCGAGAGCAATGAAAATGGGGGAGGAAGATGAGAGCTTGTGTTGACTTGAACTTGTGGTGGAAATGAAATGATTTTAGGATATTTACTTGACTAGTTGTTTTGTTTAAATTAGTGGAAAGTGACATAAGCATGGTGATGTCATCAAGCTTACATAATCCTTGCCACTTGTCTCATCCTTATGGTGGAAGCATCTTTTTAAGCTTAATCCTTATATTAAGATGTTAACTAAGTATATTAATCTTGCACTAATTGACCCTCCTCCTTGCCTCTTGCATTACTTAGTCGTTTAATTATTTTACGACTCGTTTATTGTTCATTCTCGTTGATCGTTTGAGGGATCATATCCGGGATCTTATTACTTGGGTTCCCCTAAACCTTTCTCAGTATTTCATATTCCTTTTATAATCCCCTCTTATAATCCTTGAATTTAAATCCTTTTAATCATGTTACCTTATACTCAATTCTTTCGGTATCTGGTGGATTTTCGGGAAAAATCAAAGTGTTCGAATTTTGATTCTGACGATCTTTACATACACTTATATACTATATGGAGTACTAATAAGATCTCAGAATATCAATAAAAGAACTCCTACATAGTGTGGTATGAAAAGTTTTCTTATTCAGCATAATCACCAAAATCACTATTCATAAGGGTTTCAAAAAAATTCCAAAAATTGGGGTTATTACAGTCTCCCCTCCTTAAAAGGATTCCGTCCCGGAATCAGATAGAAAATGAATAGGGATACTCTCTTAGCATTGCACTTTCTAACTCTCGAGTAAATTTTCCCACATTGTGGTCCTACCACCAAACTCTGCCTAGTTTGATAACCCTTCTCCTAAGCAATTGTTCCTTTTCAATCTATAACCCTTCCTGGTTGCTCCATATAGGTTACGTCGGGTTGCATGTCTATGCGCTCATATGCCCCTATTTGTCTGGCATCCGAATTATACTTTCTTAATATTGATACGTGGAACACGTTATGAACTTGCTACATGTTCGGGGGTAGGGCTAGCTCATATGCTAACTTTCCAATACGTCTTAATACCTCAAAGGGTCCAACAATTTGTGGGCTTAGCTTTCCATTTTTTCCGAATCTCATCCATCCTTTCCAAGGGAATACCTATAACAGCACTAGGTCCCCTACTTCCTATTCCTTGTCCTTTCGTGTCAAATCAACATACTTCGTGTGCCCATCTTGGGCTACTACCAGCCGTCCTCTAATTAAATCTATTATATCCTTGGTCCTTTGGACCACTGCTGGTCTAAGCATCTTGCGCTCTGCAACATCATCATATCATAAGGGAGATCGACATTTTCTTCCCTCAAGGATCTTATAAGGCAACATCTCGATAATGACATATGATCTATTGTCGTAAGAAAACTCAATCTGTGTTAAGTGACCATTTCAAATTCTTTCAAGTCTATTGCAAAGACTCTCATCATAGCTTCTAGCATTACAGGTTTTGCTTCTCAATACCCATTCTTTTCCAGTTCGTAGTCATTACTATCTTCCGTACATAATACTATACTGGTTACACTTTTGCTCATTAGCATTCTATAACCTTTTAATAATTGCGTCAACCTTAGTATCACGAACGCGTTAGATTCGGAATACCACCGCACTGATACTACTCCTTTCTAGCTGCTTCTATCTTCGAAAGCTTGATCCATCGTATATAAGTAAAAGAATTTATTGAGAGATCATTATGATCATGAACACTTGTTATATCGCATAGTTAGTACAGAAGGTGGCCAGCCTTTAGTACTTGACAAGCAATTAAACAACATGTGGTATCATACTAGGCTTCTATCACACAGATAGATAGTCATTCGGCAATACTTCCCCTTCTGGAAGGGTTGTTCTTCTCAGCTTACATGAAATGAAAAGAAGAGAAAAGAACGAACTGAAGAGAATTGTATATATGTAAAGAAAATATTGCCATAAAATATCTGGCTTGGAATCTACCTCTGAACTATAGAGGTTTGTCATAGGAGAACAAAACATATATGTATTTATATCAACATCAAGTATTATAGCATCGTATTTCACATGCCTAAATATTTTTGCTATTCCGTCCATCATTCTATGGACCCATGCTCTTCCTTGAGCTTATACACAATCACCTTTGAAACTCCCTCGACATCGAAAATCAAATCTGGGATCTCATTTTAGACATCATCGTTACTAGAATTCTATGCTTGCATCGCAACCTTCCTCGTATAGTCATACAACCCTCTTTTGATAAGGAGGAATAAATATTCAATAGGTAAATAATCTACTTAATTAGTCTATTCAATGATAACTTATACATCACCACGACCCGATTAGTGGTACTCAATCTCAACATTCATTACAATACAACTCTCACAGTCGTCATTGTCTCATTATTCATAGACTCATTGGAGCATTACTATGGTCTACCACTGACCTACTGTAGTCATTCGCTTTTCATGAAGTCTTAATAGCTAACCATACGGAGTCCATACATATCGTATCGAATTCTTCTAAGGAGGTAACATGATCACCGTTCATGATTCATGAAGAACACTCCTGATCCTGACGTACATTCATGACATGAAGCAAATAAAATGCAGAAGAGTTTTTAATGAAAGCAACGGTAGTAGGTTAATACCATTCTTAATCATATGTCTATATTAGGAGACATGAAGCTCAAAGGTTCATTTAGTCATTTTTGAAACATGGTCCTGGCTTATTCTCAAGATAGTTCCTTCTAAGATAGATAGCCCGCTCATGGCGATTACACGAATTAAACCTTTACCAAACTACTATTACGGTTGGGTATTGCACAGTCATCAGAAGGAATGTCAATCTTCCAAACCATAATACAACCTTCACGACTTCAACCATTATCACTGCATTCCTCTGGCACGAGCGCCTATAATTGCTCTCTTGCACTTAGAGTGTCGGCCACCTCATTGGCCTTTCCTGATAGTAATAGTTCCTTATAATCAATGTCTTTTAACCACCTTCAACTAAATTTTCTACCTCATTTCAATCACTGCTTATGTGAAAATGCTTTTCTTAAGTCCTGGTGAGAAAGAAAAAAAATCACCATTTTTCCATAAGTCATTGCCTTAGTCTTTAGATGTGAACATTGTCACGGCTGACTCTCGATCATACTTAGGATGTCTCTTATCATGGGTCCTTGTTTTCACCAATCTTGACCCTCATTGGGTCGATCTATACTTTCTTATGGTTCAACACGAGCCCCACCTGGCATTATTATAATTACGTCATATTTCCTTTATCAAAATTTCTATTCTTGAGAACTTTGAATATTACCTTTTTCCTTGTACAACCTTTAAGGTTATCCTTGAATCGCTCCTCCTGTATTCCGTAGATACAGGGCATATCAAAATACCATTTACTAATACTAGTACCATTGTCTATGTACTTCTAAAAATTTTCTCTATTGATCTTTAAAGGTTGTTGTTACCATAATCCTTTTTAATTTATACTGCCAAAACTCATGATGTCCCTATTAAGGGCGAAATGCCAACCTTTATGCATTCCCCTAGGATTCATCTCAAGTTATCGAGGTTCTATCATTAATTCCACCGTTAAAAAGGTACATGCATCATTCCATGGATAAATCAAGTCATATTTCCTTGATAAAAGGCGTATCGCTTACGCCTTCAACCTTGAATTTATCTCATGATCAGTCACCATCGCGCTGATGATGACACACTTTTCTATTTCTATTGCTACGAGTCTTTAGGGTTTCCTCAAGGTGGTGGTTGGGAATAAAAGTATAAGTTCTGTTTAGACAGGTCCATGAATTGCCCAATAGGAGTACTATTCTGGTTTTCCCTATCTTGTTCGACTTCTGTTTTCTCAGTATGAAACGTTTCAACCTTCTCCCATAATCGAGGTTATCTTATATGTTAAAAACCTTGTTTTCCACTCTATTATGTTATGGGTTCTTTCTTTCTTGATGGCAACCTCCCTGACTTATCACATTCAGGGTTTGCCCTAAATCTTATTCCTCAAACTATGGCTCTCATCTAAGTTCTCATCCTTAAGCTCTTGAACTTTTGGAACCCAAATTCTGTAGGAACACCTCACTATTCCCTTATCATCTTTCTCGGTATGGATCTCTTCTCCAGTCATTGACTCTCTGCCTTCATTCATCACTTTTTCTTGGCACAATATTATATTTTCCAATAATCCAGACCGCATAGCGATCTCAAACAGCTTTTCGGTACTGGCTCCGGTTGCGTTCACTTCTATTTCCATTTTCTCAAAATCTCTTATCAACTCTCTTAGAGACAATATCATCTTGAGTTTCTCCTTTCTACTAAGGGCATTAACCACCATTTTGGCTTTCCCTGGATGATAAAGAATCTCATAATCGTAATCCTTGATTAGCTCTAACCACCTCATATGGCGCATGTTGAGCTTTTTCTGCGTAAAAATGTACTAGAGCACTTATGGCTTGTGTAAATCTCGCACTTCTCTCCATACAAGTAGTGCCTCCAATCTTTAGGGCAAAACTATTGCCACGAGCCCAAGTTCATGGGTGGGGACATCGAATTTTATATTCCCTCAATTGTCTTGACGCGTACGCGATTATCTTGATGTGTTGTATAAGAAGCACCCTAATTCTTTATGCGAAGCGTCATTACACATCACAAAATCTCCTTTTCCATCTGGCAACGCCAACATAGTAGTCGTCACCAACCTTTGCTTTAGTTCTTAAAAGTTATTCTCGCATTTCTCTGCCCATTCGAACTTCTGAGTCTTACGAGTAAGCCGTGTTAAAGGGGCTACTATCTTTACAAACTTGAACGAACCTCCGGCAGTGACCGGCCAATCCTACCTCTGGTAGTCGTCCTGACCATGGTCATCAATTCCTCAGTAGTCCTTTATTCATTCTTTTCAGGATCCTCCACGGAATCCTTCTCAGCAAAAATCCCTTCTAGGACAACATCTTTAACCGCTACATCCTCAATATGAACATCATCCGGTCCCGTGTTAGGACGCTCTATCAAATCCATATTCTGATCTCCTAATAAGTAATAAAACATCATCGCGTTGTTGCTCCTCAACCTCAGGGTTCGGAGTCCCGCTACCATATACGATAATGAACTACGCTTTTATCACGATATTTATAAGGGTTCCCATAAGGGTTTTAACTGTTAGTACTACGTTAGGTAGTCCGACTATGAACTTGGCAAGAGTTCTTATTTATCTTAGTGAACTTATTATTTTAACATCACTTCATCTCTGAGGTTTATAACGCTTAGCTCTGATACCATTTATATAACACCCCCAGATCCGGGGTCAGGGATCCGGGTTGTCACGAGTTCCATTTCCCTTAATAACACCCAATCTTAATAAACAACCAACTACTGCGTACTGTGACCCCACAATAAATACATACACCACAAGTTATAGTCTCAGAGATGAACATCCAAAAATAACACAAGTCATTTTATTCCAAAATTATAAGCCATTACACCTCAAAAGGGTTTCTGAATAAATTTACATTTTCTTTGCCATTATTACAATTCATAAATATACATAAGTCTGGTACATCAAAAGTTGAAATCCTAGCCTATTGGTAGTTCCTACCTCAGCTACAGCGACATCAACGCCTATAGGAAATTGCGGAACGTTTCCTCTCCGCTCGCGAATTGGGAGCTTGGTCCTGTTCATCTTGTCTATCTGATGTTGTGTGATAAAAGAAGAAAGCAAGGGTGAGCAACAAGCTCACCGAAATAATATGTATAATAATTTACAATATATGAGCATTCTCATAGTACTAAAGAAAGTCTTGGTCAAGAAGATATGAACCAAGTTGATATCTTAACGCGACCAAGTCGCAAAATATTCAGTATATACATATATACTTTTCAAAATCTTTGAAATACTCTGCCATGCATAATACACACATAGTTCCAGTTTATAACTGTATAAAAATATCGTTACAAGGTGATCTCATATATCTACCCTTGTCTCAACATTTTTCTGAAAATCTTTGACATGCATAAGATAATCATTTACTAGATATAAGTTTAAAAGATGAAGTTACAAGATACTCCAATATACTTATATCTTTTATAATTAGTTTCAAAAGTTCATCACATAGATGAGACTACAAGATAAGATTTGAATAGATTCAATCTTTGAAATATCATTGAATGAAATGAAGTTACAAGATACTTCATTAAGTCCCGATATATATATATATTCATATATATCTCCCATACATTTCCTGAAAACCTTGTTAGGTCACACTTTCACTGTAGAGGGGGTGAATACAGTGTTTATTACAATCAAATCAAACTTCAAGAACTTATGTAACAGAAAACAAACTTTATTGAAACAATAAACTCTGTTACAATCTAGAACCGTTATCTCTCAGTGATGAACAAAATATCACGAGAGCTGCTAGAGTTACAGTAAATAATATTCTCGATAATGATAACACTTATAGTGTAAACCCTATGTCTGTGTTTATATATTACACAGTTACAAGATAATCGCTAATTGATATGGAATATAATTCTGCTTCCTAATATATATCAATCAGATATCTTTTATTCCAAGTATTCCATTCTTTATGGAATTCCTTCTTCATGCATATCTCTTCTTATGTTTATCTTGATCTTCTTAACTTTAATCAGCTGCTGTCCTTATCTGATCGTCCTTCAGCACTTAAGTTCTGATATCTATCTCCTGATGCTTATCTCCTGATAACATAAGTACTGATATCTCTTAAGTCCTGATGTCCAGTATAAGTACTGATCAGTTAAGTACTGATTTGTCCTGTTCAAATAAGATTTGAAATCTAAACATAAAACATATTAGCCATGACATTATCAAATATATCTAACAATCTCCCCCAACTTGTAAATTAGCAAAATATACAAGTTTAACAGATATTTGATGATGTCAAAAACATTAAGTACAAATGCATGAGAATTAGACAAGATAACTACAACTTACAGTCCTTAAAGCTTTTACCAATTTCAACTTCTGATAACAACTTCAGTCTTTATAAATATCAGAATTTAAGCAGTTGTAGATCTTCGACTTCATCATTTTCTGATCTCTCTGATGTCAGAAGTTGTTCTGAGATAATTCTTCAACAAACATTTCTCAGCATATCTGAGTTCATCAATCATTCTCCGTTTGACATCTTTAAACTCTGCAGTATCTTCACCAGTTTGAAATATTGCAGCTCTGAGATCATTAATCTTTGCTTTTCTCAACTCCTGATCTAGTCTTATGACATAAGCTTTGTCAGACTCTAGATTAAACTCAAGCCCCTTAATACCAAGATATGTTCTGATCTGTGCAGTATTAGGCTTCATATCAACAATATCACCATTGTGATTTCTGTACTTTGGAACATATATGCTGTCAGACTTAACAGAATAAAGTCTTTTCTGTCTCTGAATCTGTTCTTTCAAATAGTTTGCAGCAGTCCCTGTCAATCTGTCATCCACTTGAAGTAAGAATAATACATGCTCCAATTCTTCAAAATACTTCAATGGAATGGCATTTTGTCTTATATGATATACCCTACCATCTGTCATGAAATACAACAAGATGTGTTCCTTCAAGTAGGTATGGTAAACCATTTGTACAGATTCCAGTTGATTCAATCTTTCAGGAGTTGCTCCAATACCTGGTTCACTCAAGGAAGTTGGATCATTGGTAGTGTTGTGTACTCTTCTTTCATCAGCACTTCCCAATCCAGTTTTATCTCTTGCTTCCTTTCCAGTAACTACTCTAGCTTCAAAACGACTTGCAGTAGTCTTCAAAGGTTGAGTTTGTTTTGCTTTAGTGAATCCTGGTAGGAGTGTTTTTGATCTTCCTTCTGATATCAAGTTAACTTGAGCTGTGTCAGAGGTTACTTGCTTCTTTTGAATATCAGAACTTTTAATTTCTTGACTCTGAACAACTTGAGCCATGTCAGAGGTTGTTTTAAGAACTTTTCTTGAAGTCAGAGCAAGATTATCTTTGTCATCAGTAATTTCTTCATCATCAGGAGGTACATAAACTTTAACAGGTTCACCAACCTTTTCTTTACCCTTGGATCTTGGATCTATCTTTGGTTGTGATTTAGCAAATGTTGCTTCAGTTTGTGCCTTTTCTTTAATCACAATGCCTTTAAGTTTTGGAAGTGACTTTTTACTAGAAGCTTCAGATTTAGATGTGGCTTTCTTTGATTTAAGTCTAGCTTCTTCTTCCTTTAAACTTTCCAAGTCCATTCCTGGATTTTCTTTAAGAAATAACTGTCTTGACATTTCTTCATCAAGATCTAGAAGTTCATCAGAATTTATTCTTTTACCAGTATCAGAACTTAATCTCTTCCCAGTATCAGAACTTATCCTGTGACTTGCAATTTCAGCATTTCTTGATGAGAATCTTTTACCTTGACTATGACCTCCACCCATTCCAGAGTTTCCTTGGTCATCTTTTTCATCATCCTTTCCTTGCAGTGTCTTGTCATCCTTGCATTTGGACTTAATTACTTTCTCCCCCTTTTTGGCAT
The DNA here is from genome assembly GCF_009905375.1 of Apium graveolens. NCBI lineage: Eukaryota > Viridiplantae > Streptophyta > Magnoliopsida > Apiales > Apiaceae > Apium > Apium graveolens. The sequence goes on from NC_133648.1 coordinate 96,737,936, forward strand.
CAGCAGGAAGTAGAAGAGAGATAAGCAATTCCACTGAAGATTGGATTTCAGTCAATTGTGATTGCTGAGAATCTTGATTTTGCAGAATTTGATCAATCTGTGCTTGTTGACGATCTTGAGTCTTCTCAATATAAGCAATCCTGTCAAAAGAAGGTTGAAAGAACTTTTTCTTATCAAGTTTCCAAACTTGTTCCTGCTTGATTAAGTTCTCCTGAATCTGGTGTATTTCTGCATGAGTGGTTGAATGAAGTCCTTGTAGATGTTTAGTACTCAATGCAGTGACACGAAGCTGGGTTTTGAAATCATCAGAATTTAACATTTTATCAGCTTTAGTCAAGTTCTCAGTAAGATATAACGCAGATGGAATACATGAAACTGAGTTCCATTCCTTAGTCCACTCCTGACCTGTAGGAGTTTCACTCCAAGGCACTGGTGGTTCCTCTGTAACAAACTTCTTTACTTGTTCAGACTTAGAAAGAGGAATATGTCCTGAAGGACCTGCTGCATCAGTATCTGCAGTTGGAGCAGCATCACCAGTATCTCCAGCATGTGCAGCATCAGAACTTACAGAATCAGTATCATCTGATATAATAGCAGTGTGAGTAGCAATGGAGACTTCAGCATCCTCTAATTGCTGATCTGATGCTAAGTTCTGATCAACAGCCATATCCTGATGCTCACCTAAAGTCTGATCATCAGTGTCTAGATGCAGAGAAGGTGACTTAGATAATTCCGGATTTGAATAGCATCAGTAACAGGTGTTGGCAAAAGATTTGTTGCTGTTGGAGCTTCTAAGAAAATTACTCCAGGCACAACTAAGTGTTGATCAGCATTATCAGCACTTGTGCCTTGATTACCAAGAGACACAGATGGGAAATTAGCCTTGTCAGATACAGTTTCCTGAGATGGAGTAGATGGAGAAGAAGTAACTGGATCAAATTCTTTTTCTTGTGAGATCAGAGATTCCTGATCCCCTTCCTTAGCTGCTTCCTCCTCATCATCTGAAACTGGCCTTTGTGCCCTCTGTTTCTTGTATTTCTTGTTTGATTTGGATTCTTTTGGAGTTTCAGGAACAGTCATTCGTCTAAGCCTTTTGAGAAGCTTAGAACTCCTAATATCAGAATCCTTCTGAGAAGTTGCTTTCTCAGCTTCATTTACCACAGGTTCTGAAGAAAGAATCTGTTCCTCAGAATCTGATTCATCTCTCAAAGTAATCATCCTCTTCTTCTGAGGTGTTTGAGAAACAGTCTTTGTTCTCTTTGACTTAGAAGATGTAGGCTTCACATAGGACTTGAGATATGTTCTGAGAGATGGTTGAGAGGTTTGAGGTGGCTGAGTAGAGGTGGTAGGTGCTGATGAACCAGGTTCTGATGTTTGAACATCAGGATAAAGTGCAGTGTACTTCACAGGATCATAGGTGATTAAGGCTTGTTTGACAGATAAAGGTATTAAGAGGGGTCTTAACACAGCCTTTTTATTATCAGAAGATAATAAATCAGTAAAAGCTCTCTTAGCTATTCTGAAAGATGGAATTAGATCACCAAAATTTTGGGGCTGATTACAACAAAAACTATAAATAAGCTGACAAAATCTTGCAAAATATACAGTATTGCGATCTTCTGTCATCCTATCCCCAATAAAACCTAAGACTGCTCGTGCATAATCAAAATCAGTGTGATTTAGAAGTGCATACCCGATTTGTTGGCTGAATATGGGAATTGCATCAAAATTTGAACATTTGTTGGCGAAAGCTTTGGTAATGCAATCAAAGAAGAAACTCCATTCCCTCCTTATGAAAGATCTCTTCAACTGTCCAAGCTTGGTCAATGTTCCTTCATATCCCAGACTAACCATCATGTGTTGAAGAACTGAGTCATCAACAGTAGAATAAACACAGTCCTCAGGTAGTTGTAATGCATGTCTAACTGTAGACAAAGTCACAACATACTCATCTTCCCCTGATGAAAATATTATACTTGGGGACCCTTGAGTACCACCATTGTCATATACTCCACTCCTCCAAAACTCCAGTACTTGAACTCCAGAAATGGATGTAGGCTCAGTTAGAGCAAACCCAATATCATAACTAGTGAGAAAGTCCTGAATGAAATGAAGTTCAGAGGGTGCCTCTGTAGTGTTGAGTATCGCAGAGAAGTTATTAGGAACAAACTTTGCTCCATCAAAGAGAATGTCCTTGGGTGCCATTATGTTTGGAAAGAAATCGGTAACCTGTAATGTGTTTGAGAAAATGCCTCTTAAAAGAAAATCGTCAGTAGATGAGAGAGTTGAAAAGTAAAGAGAGAGATAAAATAGAAAGGTAAATAAAAGATTTGACAATCTTTGCTCTCTTTTACTTATACACAAAAAGTAACCGTTGAGGACACATGGCAGACATGCATTTAAAAGTAGTGGTAAATACCTTGACACCTGTTATACATAGAGAAGGCAAAAAGTAATGGGCACGGTAAATAAGGAATAATTACCACCCACTTGCAGTTTTTCAAGGAAAAACCGTTCCACTTACCTAGATTCCATTAATCAAGGTGAATCAGTTTTAATTTAAAATTGAAACTGTTCCCACTAAGTCAAATATTTTACTCTGCAATATCAATATTCTGAAAAAAAACTGTGTGTGAGAATGAGTAAAATCAATCAGTTAAGTAAGTACTGATAAAACATTATCAGAACTTAAAGTCAGACACAATTTATACGATCATCAGAATATTTATCAGGATGTATCAATGCGTATCAAAATTTCTCAGAGACAAGATCATAAGACAAAAACAAATTCCATTAATATATCAAAATAATACATTGAGGAAATTGAAATTACATCAGAACTTTTACAATCTTGTCCTAAGCTTCTAAATCTAACATCAACAGCCTTAGTCCTAGCTAAGAAGCCTGACAAAGCTGAGGATGAAGAAGAACAGGAAGAAGACGAGATTAAGTCATCTTCCTCTTCCTATCTTCGACAAACAAGATAGCGAGTCGAATGATTCGCTCTTGCTGACGGATAGCTTCCCGCCTTTCCTCCTCCAATCGATCAAGATGAAGCTGGTAGTCCATCTCGAAGAACAGAAGTCGGTTCAGCACCGCCTGTGGGACAGAGCCCCATATCTCTTCAGGAATGGCAGTTACATGCCACTCCTGCTGCCAGTCGGCGCAGCTTAGCTCCATATAAAAATTTTGGTAATTCAAAAACATGTTAAATCGGACCATGATGTTTTTGAAAAAGAATATGAAGTTAAGATTGTGAGAAAAATTGATGAAAAAGCTAATGTGAAGTGGTTGTTTATATAGGCAAGAGAATGCCAAGAGACGCGAAGATATTTAATGCTGACAGATAGAGTTAAGTCTACCTCGTCTCCCTAGACTTGAAAAAGAATAACAGTCATTTGAAAAGGAATGTGCACATGTAACAAGAGTGAACTGTTCAAGGACGAGTGCCATTAGTCCTAACCATAGACTATTAATCTTCCACTTCATCATATTCTAAATTAATCTGAGACTGTTACCAAATTTTACTCACAGATAAGTCAAGTAAAGGGTTAGACTGAAAAATCAGAACTTAGACCTATACCAGAACTTAACAGTCATCAGAACATAATGTCTTAACTCGAACAAGGAATATCTATCTTAGTAAGTTTTCATACAAGTTCTGAGTTATAGTCTTCAGAACTTAATCATCAGAACATATAACTAGAACGTGTCCTCAGAATTTGTGCAAGGTGACACAGTGACTGTTTGTCTAAAAGAACATAGACCACCACAAAAATTTCATCATTCATATGGAGTGATTTGTGTGTGCATTAAGCTAAATAACTAATAAAGAGTAAAGTCTGATTTACTTCAGTACATCTTAAAAATAAGTCATAATTAAAATTTTGCTAAAGAGCTGTCATTATCCTGAAACCTACTGATAAATGAGTTCATGCATGAGTTCACCTCAACTGTTTTTGTGCTAATTTTATGCATCTTTTTAAATTCTATTTTACAGTGGCTTCTCAGTGTAAGTGAGTTACGACTGCTTATCAGAATTTATGCTATTATCAGAGTATTTCTCCAGTAATCATAGAGTGTGAAAAGTCACCAAGAAAATATTTTGCTTTTCTAATGCATATTTACTTAATAACAGCTATGCACTTGGGTCGTCCCATTCACATTTTTACTCTAGATCTCAAAGGAGTACCTGATATTATTCTTTGATTCTTTTTCTTCTTCTTTTGATAAGTGAGGTTTATCAGCACTTAGTACATTCAGCAGTTTTACTAGAATCAGAACTTAAACAGATGAGTAGCATTATTCTAATTTGGGACTTAGTAATAAGATGAATAAAGTAAACTAAACTAAGCTCAAGTATCAGAATTTGCTTGTGTCATAAGATTTCCACAGAAATAATTACTTCTTTCATGGGATCATTTGTTTATTGAAGACTAGTAGGTCAGTATCTAGCACAATTATCCTCATAGGATTGAATGATTACTTAAACAGATATATCACTTATTAGAGTTAAGAGATATATATCAGACAACAGTCAGTACTTAAAAACATTTATCAATTAAGCACATAATACACAAAGAGATGAATTCTGTAAATACTGATCATAAAGTCTGATAACATAGAATAGGTTTAAGCAGATTTAGAGAAAGAACCTGAAATCATTCCAAGTTCATTTACCAATCTTGTAAAGGTAGCTTCACACAGTGGTTTTGTGAAGATATCTGCTACTTGTTGATCTGTGGGAATAAAATACAATTCCACTGTACCTTCATCCACATGTTCCCTGATGAAATGGTACCTGATGCTGATGTGCTTTGTCATAGAGTGTTGAACTGGATTACCTGTCATAGCAATAGCACTTTGATTATCACAGTAAATAGGGATTTTGAAATATGTTAACCCATAATCCAGTAACTGATTCTTCATCCAAAGAATCTGTGCACAGCAGCTTCCTGCAGCAATATACTCTGCTTCTGCAGTTGATGTGGAAATTGACTTTTGTTTCTTGCTATACCAAGAAACCAATCTGCCTCCAAGAAATTGGCAGCTTCCACTTGTGCTTTTCCTGTCAATTTTGCAACCTGCAAAATCTGCATCTGAGTAACCTATTAATTTAAAATCTGATTCTCTAGGATACCATAATCCTAGATCAGCTGTTCCTTTAAGATACTTAAAGATTCTTTTTACAGCTGTTAAGTGAGGTTCTCTTGGATCTGCTTGAAATCTTGCACAAAGACAGGTAGCAAACATGATATCTGGTCTACTAGCAGTTAGATAGAGAAGTGAGCCAATCATACCTCTGTAATCAGTAATATCTACTAAATTACCAGTATCCTTATCCAGTTTTATTGCAGTGGCCATGGGAGTGGATGCACTTGAACAGTCTTGCATTCCAAATTTCTTCAGCAAGTTTCTGGTGTACTTAGATTGACAAATAAAAGTGCCTTCTTCATTCTGCTTGACTTGAAGGCCCAGAAAATAACTAAGTTCTCCCATCATACTCATCTGATATCTTGACTGCATTAGTTTGGCAAACTTTTTGCAAAGTTTGTCATGTGGAGACCCAAAGATGATATCATCAACATAAATCTGGACCAAAAGTAAGTCCTTGCCATGGTTGAGATAGAACAGTGTTTTGTCAATAGTTCCTCTGTTGAATCCACTTTCCAGAAGAAACTGAGCTAAAGTCTCATACCATGCTCTAGGAGCTTGCTTAAGTCCATAAAGTGCTTTATCAAGCCTGTAGACATAATCTGGATGTTTGGAATCTACAAAGCCTGGAGGTTGTTCAACATATACTTCCTCCTCCAATTCTCCATTGAGAAAAGCACTTTTCACATCCATTTGAAAGACAGTAAACTTTTTGTGAGCAGCATAAGCCATGAATATCCTTATGGCTTCTAACCTAGCAACTGGTGCAAATGTTTCATCATAGTCAATTCCTTCCTGTTGAGAATATCCTTTTGCAACCAGCCTTGCCTTGTTCCTTACAATTATGCCATCACTGTCAGTTTTGTTTCTGAATACCCATTTTGTACCAACAACAGATCTATTCTTAGGTCTTGGCACTAAGGTCCAGACTTTGTTTCTTTCAAATTCATTCAACTCTTCCTGCATTGCTTGCACCCAATCAGCATCTTGAAGAGCTTCTTCCACTTTCTTTGGCTCAGACTGAGAGAGAAAAGAATTGTAAAGACATTCATTAGAAGTACCTGTTCTAGTTCTGACACCTGCATCAGGATTTCCAGTTATCAAATCAGGTGTATGTGATTTTGTCCACTTCCGTGCAGATGGAAGGTTTTCTCTAGAACTGGATGCTCCCCCATGATTCATGCTGTCTTCGTTTTCATTTTCTGATGCTCCCCCTGAAACTATGCTCTCTGAGTTGGATTCTTCAGCATTTAGATTTTCAACACTATCAGTACTTGGCTTATCAGAACTTGACGAATCAGAACTTGAAGAGCCAGATGTGTGTTCTGATGCTTCTTGAGATGTGATAATATCTTGAGTATGCTCCCCCTGCATTGGTGCATCTTCCTTTGACGTAGTCACCACAGTTTCAATAACATCAGAGTTTAATCCATCAGAGTTTACAGTATCAGGACTTAGACTGTCAGGACTTAAGGTATCAGAATATGAATCTTCATTTTCAAATCTCAGCTGATCATGATCAATACAATCTTCAAGTCCAGTGATCTTCTTGTCATCAAAAGAGACATTGATAGATCCATGACCACTTTTGTTCTCAAATTATAGACTCTGAAGGCTTTTGTGGAAAGTGGATATCCAACAAAGATTCCCTCATCAGCTTTTAGATCAAACTTGGATAGCTGTTCAGGATGAGTCTTGAGAACAAAACACTTACATCCAAATACATGAAAGTATTTCAGATTTGGCTTCTTATTCTTCACCATCTCATATGGTGTTTTTCCATGCTTGTTAATGAGTGTTGCATTTTGAGTAAAACAAGCAGTCTGCACAGCTTCAGCCCAGAAATAGGTTGGAAGCTTTGCTTCTTCAAGCATTGTTCGTGCAGCTTCAATGAGAGTTCTATTCTTCCTTTCAACAACTCCATTTTGCTGTGGAGTTCCAGGAGCAGAAAATTCCTGCTTTATTCCATGATTTTTGCAGAACTCTTCCATTATCAGATTCTTGAATTCAGTGCCATTATCACTCCTCAAAATTTTCACAGAATCTTTGATCAATTTATCCAGATATTTGACATGATCAATCAGGATAGATGCAGTTTCATTTTTTGTGTGCAAGAAATACACCCATGTGTATCTGGTGAACTCATCTACTATGACCAACGCATATTTCTTCTTTGCAATAGACATGACATTCACTGGACCAAATAGATCAACATGAAGTAGATAATAAGGCTCAAGAATTGATGATTCAGTCTTGCTCTTGAATGAAGATTTTCTTTGTTTGGCCTTCTGACATGAGTCACAAAGACCATCAGGAGCAAACACTGATTTTGGCAGTCCTCTCACAAGATCTTTCTTGATCAGTTCATTTATCTTGTTGAAGTTTAAATGAGAGAGTTTCTTATGCCAATTCCAGCTTTCTTCAATTGAGGCTCTACTCACTAAACAGATTGCAGAACCATCAGAACTTGTTGAAAGCTTAGCTTCATAAATGTTACCACGCCTGAATCACTTTAGAACAACTTTTCCTTTAGATTTACTAACTATTTCACGATGTTCTGCAAAGAAATCAACATGATAACCTCTGTCACAGATTTGACTTATACTCAGTAAGTTGTGTTTAAGTCCTGAGACCAGAGCTACATCTTTAATGATGACATTCCCAAGATTGATATTGCCATATCCCAAAGTTTTTCCAATGTTGCCATCTCCATAAGAAACACTTGGGCCAGCTTTCTCCACAAAGTCTGATAGCAGGGCCTTATTTCCAGTCATATGTCCTGAACATCCACTGTCCAGAACTAAAATATTTTTCCTGTTGCCCTGCAATCAAAAAGACCACTAATTATTAGTTTTAAGGACCCAGACTTGCTTGGATCCTTTGGCCTTTTTAGGTTTGTTAACATTTGCAGCGGATTTAGCATCAGATTTTATGTTAACAGTTTTCTTATCAGAACTTATACTACCAGACTTTGAATCAGAACTTACACTAGAAGGAACAACGGAAACTTTCTTTAAAGAAGGTTTTATTTGATAATAATCATAGTACAAACTATGATATTCCTTACAAGTATAAATGGAATGCCATAAACTACCACAATGAAAATAAGGATTTTGTGGTTTGTATCTAACAGACTGACTCTTAACTCCTGATTTTGAAGATAAGGAGTTAATATTCTTATTCTTCCTGCAAAAAGAAGCCAGATGGTTAGAACTTCCACAGTTATGACATGCTTTCCTAGGAGCATCAGGAACAGATTTATAGTTATTGCTTTTATTCACACCTTCCTTTCCATTCCTGTTTTTCCTAGGTGATTTTACCTTGTTTGCATTCTTAACATCTTTCAGCTTATGGTTAAGCTGCTTCTTTGTCATTAAGCCTATGTTAACTTCAGCTGTCTTTTCCTGTTTTAGTTTGTCAGAAGCTAATTCCTTTTTAACTTCTGATTTCTCATTTTCAGATTTTTCAGTTACAAACTTAACAGGTTTTAACTTCGGCTTTTGCTTATCAACAGGCTTAATTTCTACAGTTCCTTTTTCATTTTTATTTTCTCCATAACCTAAGCCCTCTTTCCAGTTTCCACTGCTTAGCAAATTTTGAGTTGTTTTGCCAGAGTTAGTCCAAGTCCTAATAATCTCTCTCTCCTTTTCTAACTCAGTTTTTAGAGATTCATTCATTTTTAGCACTTCATCCCTAACATAAAAAGCATCATCTCTATCCTTCTGAGTTTGATGAAACATGACTAACTCTTTTTCTAAGAAATCATTTCTTTTCCTAAAAGCAAGATTTTCAGAAGTTAATCTTTCACATGTTAAAGTTTGATCTCTATAACTAACAAACATGGTTTTAAGATATCTTCTCAACTCATTAATATCATCAGTATGAAAAGCATAAGTAGTCTGAGGTACCTTTGTTTCAGCAGCTTCAGAACTGCTCTCAGAACTTGATTTATCAGTATTTGCCATCAATGCATAGTTCTCCTCACTTTCAGAGTCTGAGGTGTCTGTCCAGCTTTTCTGCTTTGTGACAAGAGCTTTGCCTTTGTCACTCTTGGTCTTTTTTCAATCAGGAGATATGTGGCCTTTCTCACCACAATTATAACATTTAACATTGGTGTAATCTCCTCTGTCAGACTTTCCTCCTCTTCCTTCAGATCTTCTGAAATTCTTCTTATCAGAACTTATGCCTTTCCTGGAAAACTTCTTTCCCTTCCTGAACTTCCTGTATGCAATCTTTGTGATTCCTTTCACCATAAGAGCACACAGCTTCATCATCTCCTCATCAGCATCAGTTTCAGGCAAGCTTTCAGAATCTGAGTCATCATCACTCTCAGAACTTGATGACTCAGTATCAGACTTTATGAAAAAAGCTTTACCCTTGTCTTTCTTTGAGGAAGGTGCTTTGGGGGATTCCTCTTCAGCCTTGAGAGCAACTGTCCTTGACTTTCCTCCTTTCCTCTTGCTTCTTTGTTCCATCTCAAGTTCATGAGTCTTGAGCATTCCATAGATTTCATCAAGAGTTGTTTCATCAAGATTGTAGTTGTCTCTTATTGTTGTTGCCTTCAAATCCCAGCATTCAGGAAGAGCTAACAGGAATTTTAGGTTGGTATCTTCAAGATCATACTCTTTATCAACCAATCACAAATCATTCAAAAGTTTGACAAATCTATCATATAAATCATTCAATGACTCATTAGATTTTGAGTCAAAATGTTCATACTCTTGAGTGAGTATTGTCTTCCTGTTCTTCTTAACTGTTTCAGTTCCTTGACACCTTGTCTCCAGTGCATCCCATATCTCCTTGGCAGTCTTGCAGTTGATTACCCTGTTTGACATTACATTATCAATGGCACTATGCAGTAAGTGTCGTACCTTGGCATCCTTAGCAATAGATGCTATATCTTCAGCAGTGTAATCACTCTTTTCCTTTGGTACAGTCATTGCTGCTTCACCTGCAACTACAACAGCGAGCTTGGTAGGTTTGTGAGGCCCTTCCTTGATTCTATCAAGATATTCTGGATCTGTTGCTTCCAGAAACATGGTCATCCTTACCTTCCATATGGGATATTCAGATGGTCTCAGTATGGGAACTCTGATGGTCTCATATCGACTCTGAATTAATGTCTTTGATGATTCCTCAGTTTTGGCAGGCTTAGTTGGAGTTTTTGTGTCAGACATGATTGTTTTTGGATCTTTAACTGTATGTGTGTTAACAGCACGCTCTGATACCACTTGTTAGGTCACACTTTCACTGTAGAGGGGGTGAATACAGTGTTTATTACAATCAAATCAAACTTCAAGAACTTATGTAACAGAAAACAAACTTTATTGAAACAATAAACTCTGTTACAATCTAGAACCGTTATCTCTCAGTGATGAACAAAATATCACGAGAGCTGCTAGAGTTACAGTAAATAATATTCTCGATAATGATAACACTTATAGTGTAAACCCTATGTCTGTGTTTATATATTACACAGTTACAAGATAATCGCTAATTGATATGGAATATAATTCTGCTTCCTAATATATATCAATCAGATATCTTTTATTCCAAGTATTCCATTCTTTATGGAATTCCTTCTTCATGCATATCTCTTCTTATGTTTATCTTGATCTTCTTAACTTTAATCAGCTGTTGTCCTTATCTGATCGTCCTTCAGCACTTAAGTTCTGATATCTATCTCCTGATGCTTATCTTCTGATAACATAAGTACTGATATCTCTTAAGTCCTGATGTCCAGTATAAGTACTGATCAGTTAAGTACTGATTTGTCCTGTTCAAATAAGATCTGAAATCTAAACATAAAACATATTAGCCATGACATTATCAAATATATCTAACAAACCTCTATCATGTAAAGTATGAACAGAATTGCAATATCCAATGAATTTGGAAAGAAAAGAATTTTGGCATAAACCCGATATCTTGCTGATCAGGCAAAGATACCAATAAGTAACCTTTTCTACTGTAGATGGATGAATTCCTCGCTGGTCATCACCCTGGCCGCATTAGGACCTCGCGCTAGACCGTTACCCGACCACTCACGCGTGGATGGACTGTCACCCAGCCTCTTACACCTTCATAGACCGTACCCCGACCTGTCGCTTATGCCGACTCAATTAGATGGACTTACTTCCCGAACATTTGGCAAGTAATCAAATTGTTTTCTCAAAACAGCAACCTTGTTGCGAATATAAAATACACCACATAGTCAGATCCCTAAGATTTTTGAGCGAATATTCAAGTCTCCTTCGAAAGGAAGATCTTAAATCTGAAAACGAGTTTTTTTGGGATCCGCCCTAACTTTTAAAATCATTTTGAAGACTCGAAAACATTTTTAAGAATGTTTGGAGTAATGCTGATTTAATGAAATAAATCAGTCCCGATATATTATAAAATATCTGAATATTATTATTTAAATAATATTCCCATAAGGATAATCCTTATAAAAATAATTGAAGTAAAAGTTTTAAAACTCATACTTGAAATGGATATTAAATAACCAAAGATATACTTATACGAAAGTATGATCTTTATTTGAATAATCGAAAATAAGTTTGATTATGCAAACATTATTCTTTAATAAAATAAAGAATATTATTTAATAAATAAGCGGAGTCATAAGTCCTCAAATGAATATTCAAAATAATATTCATTAAACAAAATAAAGCGAGTAATAAGTCCTCGAATGAATATTCAAATTAATATTCATTAAATAAAATAAACCGAGTCATAAGTCCTCAAATGAATATTCAAAGTAATATTCATTAATAAAAATAAAGTTATCGAATAAACCTTATTCGATTAATAGTTTTGAAAACTATATCTATATATATATATAAATATATATATAATATACTCGGGAACATCGACTCCCGGTTTTAGAAAATGTTCACCTTTGGGCCCCCTATACTAAGGGTATACGCAACTACTGCTTATCTCTAGCATAGGTATTATGCACCTTATAAGCATTAGAATCAACAGATATATATCAAGATTACGAAACAGACATGCATATATACCATATCACATGCTCCAATATATCGCAAGATTTGCTAATTAACCATCATGCATCTATCACAAGATAATGCATATACATATGTATACATCACAACAGCAGTATAACGGGTAGAAAACTTGCCTGAGCGACTGGGGTTGGTAAAAGGCCTGGGACGAGTCTGATAACCTATAAACAACATATAAGTTGGAATTAAACCAAAGTCGCTTAAGAAACTAGGCTTTAACCAATTAGACTCTAACGTTTGCTTTTGCGCTTAAGGATTCACTTAAGTCGCTCGAGTACCCTCGGCTCCACCATTTTTAATAAATTAACCATTAAGAGTTTTAAGGCAATTCTTTCGCGAGTACCCTCCCAACTGCCTAATCCACTTTACATAATTGTTTTATACTCCAATTAGTCATTTAAGGGCCTTAACCAAGGTTTCAAAGTAAGGCAAGGGGTAATGGTTCGTTCGCAAAATGACGTTAACTAAAACGGTCGTTTCTCCTAAACCGTACATCGGAACCAAGTGATCCACATATCAAAACGAAGCTTACGACACGCTCTAGATAAAAATGGCAATGCTACAGATTGTTTATTGAGTTTTCTTTCCTGAAAACTAAGAACAAGCAGGTGAATAAAAATGGGCATTAGGACAGCTATATTTACGAGTTTTCCAAGTTTTTCACTACACCAAAACCTCACCAAAAAACCCACAATCATTAACACATCAAAACCTCAACTAAATAATACTATACCAGTCCTTATTCTTCAGATTCTTCATCTCAACCAACCACAATCAATTTTTATTAACTATAACAAGATTCATTCACCAAATCACTCCAAATCCAAATCAAACTACTAATAATCAAAGGTCATGCTTCTCATTTAGAAAACCAACCATCAAAATCACTAATAATCAAAATAAAGGATAGGGTTTGAAGTTTATACCTTCCTCGGGAGGTGTTAAGTTGCTAGGAAGCCTTAGGGAGCCTCCTACAAGCTTGATCTTTCTAAAGAAATCAACAACACAAAGTTAGGCTTTGAAGTTTCTAAAAGTCCGATTGAAAGAACTGTAAAAATGAGGGTCTTACCATGCTTATTTGGACGAGAACAAGAGTTGTAGGCCATCTCAATACCTTTCCAACGAGCTATAGAACACAACATTTGAGTGATAAATGAAGGAGATACAACAGTTTTAATGTGCTGGTTCTGTTTTGGCCTAGAACAATGGAAATGGGGGAGGAAGATGAGATCTTGTGTTGACTTGAACTTGTGGTGGAAATGAAAATATTTTAGGATATTTACTTGACTAGTTGTTTTGTTTAAATTAGTGGAAAGTGACATAAGCATGGTGATATCATCAAGCTTACATAATCCTTGCCACTTGTCTCATCCTTATGGTGGAAGCATCATTTTAAGCTTAATCCTTATATTAAGATGTTAACTAAGTGTATTAATCTTGCACTAATTGACCCTCCTCCTTGTCTTTTGCATTACTTAGTCGTTTAATTATTTTACGACTCGTTTATTGTTCATTCTCGTTGATCGTTTGAGGGATCATATCCGGGATCTCATTACTTGGGTTCCCCTAAACCTTTCTCAATATTTCATATTCCTTTTATAATCCCCTCTTATAATCCTTGAATTTAAATCCTTTTAATCATGTTACCTTATACTCAATTCTTTCGGTATCTGGTGGATTTTCGGGAAAAATCAAAGTGTTCGAATTTGGATTCTGACGATCTTTACATACACTTATATACTATATGGGGTACTAATAAGATCTTAGAATATCAATAAAAGAACTCATACATAGTGTGGTATGAAAAGTTTTCTTATTCAGCATAATCAGCAAAATCACTATTCATAAGAGTTTCAAAAAAAATCCAAAAATTGGGGTTATTACATTCAGGAAACAACTGATAAGCTAGACATGGTGCTTAAACTAGACAAGAATAGGTTTATCAGACCACTTCAAGAAAAAAGTGGATGCTATTGAGCTTGTTCAAGACAAGCAGCATGCCCAACTTGATGAGGTCTTACAAAATCAAGCTGCTCAACTGACTCAGTTAAATGAGATACAATCTTCAGTGGAACTCCTTCTTTCTCAACTCCTCACAGATGATGCCAAAAAGGGGGAGAAGGTAGTTAAGTCCAAATGCTCAATTGGCAAGGAACTGAAGAAAAAGGATGATTATGAACATGACCAGGGAAACCCTAGCAAAGGAAAAGGTCAAAGTCAAGGAAAGCAAGTTCAGAGAGTACCTGAGAGTAATATTTCTGATAAATCTACTATTCAGAGGAGTGATAAGGATGGAAAGAAGACTTCAGCTACAGATCAAACTTTGTTGCTCACAAGTTCTGAAATTGAAGATCAAGTCCTGACAGCAAGTTCTGATAATCAAATTCTGATGACAAAGTATGATGTTCTCATTCAAGGTCGAAGTCAAGACTCGAAGAAATTCATGCAAACCTTAAAGTTCAGGGGAAAGATGGCAACCTTCTTTTACAAGGATCCTAAGATTCAAGCCTTAGATGAGGAACTTGCAAAGAGACTGTTCCTTAAGGATAATCCAGGAGTGGATTTAGAGGAACTTAGAGAAAAAGAAGCAAGATTTAATGCTAAAAAGTCAAAACTAAAGTCTAAAGCTTATAATGCAAAGAAGCCTCCCGGACCTAAGGAGAAAGGTGTAATAAAAAGAGAAAGATCTGCCACATAGATTCCTAGATCAAGGACTAGATCTCAAACTACTCCTGATCCCAAAGACAAGGGAAAAGGAAATTTGGGGAGACAGTAAAGAAACAGGAGATGAAGATTTCTCAAATTCCGATGGATCCTGTGTGCAAGATGGTTCAAGTCTTTGATGATACTACTGCTGAAGATGA
This sequence comes from Apium graveolens, assembly GCF_009905375.1. Taxonomy (NCBI): domain Eukaryota; kingdom Viridiplantae; phylum Streptophyta; class Magnoliopsida; order Apiales; family Apiaceae; genus Apium; species Apium graveolens. The sequence continues at coordinate 96,752,982 of NC_133648.1, forward strand.
AACAATTGAAACTCTGAAGAGAAAGAGGATGACAGAAGAATCTAAGACAACATCTGACATAGCTCAAGTTGTTCAGAGTGAAGATATTTCAGAACAGCAAGCTACAGATGAAACTGCAAATCCTGACCAATTCATCAAGTCATCAACCTCTAACACTGCTCAAGTTGACATTGACAGCTTAACACTTGATCAGAAAAAGAAGCTGCTTTGGAACAAAGCTACTCCAGTGGAACCTAAGACCAATATAATGCTGAATCAACTTGTATCTTTTGGGTTTAGACCTAAACAAGCTAAAGACAAATCTGGATTAGGTTCTGACAAAGAAAAGAGACAAACATGAGTAGAAGTTACTCTCAGAGATCCTTTCATTTTGACAGACAAACCATATGAAAAAAATCAAACAAAAGCACCTTGACAAAGTGTTGTCTGCTCAAATTGTCATGGATACTAATGATGAATCAGAAGTTAAAGAAAAATTGATCCTATTTCTCAATGATGGCAGAACTTACAGACTAGCAGATTTTGAGGTACTAAAGAAGTCTGTCAAAGAGATTCAACATATTCACTACCTTCTGGAAGTAAAATCTGATGTTACAAGAAGATGGTCAGATTATATTTTGAAGGCTATAAGAGATCTTCTCAGAATTTCTAGTGCAAAAGCTTCTGAATACATTCCAAAAATCACTGAGGATGATGGAAGAGAAATTCCTATGAGGAAGAATTCTGCTAAGGTAGAAGTAATTCTGAAGGGAAAATGTTTATGCTACAATGAAGACTCTTCATATCCCAGAGTTATCAGACTTGGAGATGGGCTTGAAAGAACATCAATTCCTACACTTAGAGCAACCATTTATCAGATTGATGATAATGAATATGAAGAACTGATGCAAGTCAAAGCACAGTTAGTTGAAGTTCTGAGAAATGCTGAGGACAATCTGGTAACAGACTTTACAAGGAATCACTTTGGATTCAGATTGATCCAGTGATATTGGTAAAGCTACATGTATTGTAAGTTGTATTTAGCTGTTTAAAATAATATCTCATTGCATTTGTACTTAAATGTTTTTAACATCATCAAATCTATTAACTTGTATATTTTTTATAATTTACAAGTTGAGGGAGATTTTTAGATATATTTGTGATGTCATGTCTAATCTGACTTATTTAGTTTCAGAACTTAATATCAGAACTTAACTGGAAATCAGAACTTACAGAAGACAGGAAGTTATCAGAACTTAAATCAGGACTTAAGTGCGGGTACACTTCAGATAAGGAAAGCAGCTGATTTACAGGAGAGGATCTGGATTAAACAAATTAAGATATGCATGAAGAATTGGACAGCTGTAGGATTGTGGTAGATAATCTCTGATTGATGTATTCTAGGAAATAGAATCATTATCATATCAATTAGCAGTTATCTTGTAACTGTATATTATATAAACACAGATTAGGGTTTACACTATATGTGTTATCATTCACGAGAATATTATTTATTGTAATCCTAGCAGCTCTTAGTGATATCATACATCACTGAGAGAGTAGATTAAACCTACTGTAACAGAGTTTGATATATTGAATAAACTTGTTTTCTGTTACATACTTGTGTTTATAATTGAATTGATTATAGATACTATATTCAACCCCCTTCTCTAGTATCTTTGAGGCCTAACAATCCCGATTCAAGCACCCATTCTTCTTTTGATCCCTTTTCTTCTTGAACCAAAAGAACATGTTCATCAACTTCTACAAGAGAAACACTACCCCTCCTCGATTTTTCTTCAACTCTTTCAAGTCTTCTCCTGACTTTGGACACATAAATTGTATATGACCCAGTTCCTCATAATAAAAAACCTGATATTAGGGTTAAGTTTCTTAACATACTTCTTTTCCGTGTCTCGCGTACGTACCACAAATGCACTTCCATCAGATGTGTCACTCGATTCTTATTCATCAATCTTTCGGCTTCCGTAAGAACAACAAAAGTCTCATCCAAATCTAACTTTATTTTCCCTACTAATAAAAAAGTCGTCATAGTATTATACTTCTTCGGTAGAGACACTAGTAGTAGAACAACTTTGTCCTTATCCTTCAATTTTTCATCCATATTATTCAGCTGGTTGATTAAGCCATTAAAATGATTCAGATTATCTCTTTAATCTCTGTCTTCTTCCATCTTGAGCCCAAACAAATCTTTCTTAAGAAACATCTTGTTCGCCAAAGACTTTGAGTGATAGGTCTTCGTTCACTTCTCTCATAAATTCTCGGGATTGTCCTCTTCAAGAACATCATACTTGATTTCCGGTGCAAGGGCCAACCGGATCGTTGATGTTGCATGTAACTTCATGTCTCCCCACCTGTATCATCAACTTAGTAGACTTCTTCCCTCGAGAGTCGCATATAATCCTCGTTGAATTAATAGATCTTTCACTGTGCTTTACCACATTAGTTAAATTGTTTCTTCCATTAAACAATTTAATCTCAAATCCCCCAATCTTCTCCATCATGAACCTTGGATCTTGATACTACTTGTCAGGGGGAATGCACACAGATATAGAACCAAATAAATAATGCAACACACACAATATATATAACGCGGAAAAACCCACGTCCCAACTTGTATTATTAATCCAAATAATTATCAGCAATACAATCAATCTCACCAAACAGTATTCATTCAAGTGATACTGAAGTCAAACAATACTCAAGCATACATCAAAATAATAACATGACTATGTATGTATAACCATCACAAACTTGACTACCAAGACTAATAACCTAATTCCATTATAATAATAATTATCTATCCATACAATTATTACCCAACTCAATTATGATAATAATTGTCTACCCATAAAATTATTATTCAATTCAAATGTGTTTTCTATTCCCAAACTCATATTACCTATTGGGTTTAACCCCAACAGTTAATACTCACTCAGTCACATATCATATTCAGTAAAAAAAAATTATTAAACTTTAGTCAATTTTAATTTGAAAAGAGAAATAAGTGAAAGAGTTACACTCTCCTGACATAAATTATAAAATAATTTCATAATATTTGAAAGATGTTTCATTAAAGTTAGTATCATTAAAATTTGAATCAAACTAAACCCGCCAAATTTACTATTTTTAATTTGGTATCAGTCCCCAATGATCTATTACTTCAGCCATTTGTTCGTAAACATATTGCATTCACGTTTAATACTGAAAATTAATGTGAATGCAGGATCACGGTCTCTATTAGTACATATTTTTCTTTTTTAAAAATTATATATTGGTAAGAATTTCTCGTGAATATGTGATTTTCCGATCATTGAATATTATAAGCCATCATCTTGGTTTTTATGGTAGATTTAAGTTCTTGTATGCATAAGAAATAGCCCAACGTTTGGTTGGACAAGTCAATAGACCTACAATTTCTTTCTAGATATTCGTGGGAACAATAAATAGCTTAGAGCATCTTCAATAGAGGTTACCAAGAGCTTGTCAAAGTTAATGTGGAAAAGCAATTTTTTGATTGACTATATTGGAGTTGGTGGGTTGTCAAGAAGTTGCAACCAATGTTCTCAATTTTTGGCAACTTCCATAAATGGTTAAAACACGCATATAATTGCATAAAGTATATGTGATTGAAAAATCATTAGCTCAAATCCTTAAATAAATACATGAAGAAAATTTGGCGGGATATTACCTTTGCTCCAAACACGTTCGGCTAAAGAACTAATGTTTCTCCCTATAACGTGAGCCACTTTATTCGTGGAACGTTTAATAAGCTTAACATAATATTACATTTATGCAAAGTAAACAATAACGTCATCTATCATTCTTTGTAAATAAGATAGATAGATTGACGAACAACGCACTGCCTGGATCACAACCACACTATCCGTTTCAATCAATACTGAAGACCACTCCTTCTTCTTGATCCAACTCAGAGCTTCACAAATACCAATTGCTTCCGCCAAAACTGGATCTACCTCCCCTGCTTACATATTGCTCTTGCCTCCACTAAGTATCCCATGTGATCTCTAGCTACCAGCGAATAACTATATCTGTTAACGTCCGTAAACAAAGCTACATCAATATTGATCTTAATCGTTCCTTCCGGCGGTTTGTGCCAATGCTCTTTGCCATCTAACTGGGTCATAAACCCCTGGGTCATAAACCCAAGGTAAATGTCAAATGATCTATCCTGAGCATATATCCATTGATTAAGATAGAGGTTTGCTGATTCAACTAGGTCCCCGAACTCTGTTGTGACGCCCTCCAAACCCGGGTCAGAAGTTTGGGGTTCACAACACACACATAATATATAAACCTGTATATAAAATATTATATGCACTGACACTTCTTTACACAACCATGGATCGCAACAGGTTAAAGTATGAAAATAAGCCACGACCTTAACTTTTATTACATCGTACCAAATTCCAACTAGTTTAACTTACAACTGATAATGAAATTATTCTTACAAACTTGCATAACTCAAAACTACAAAATAAAGCTCCTGCTAGCTCGATCCAACTTAACCTGGAATCCCAGCTCGCACACTGGACCGGGAATCCTTGCTACCAACAATTTCCTTTTCAATTGTCGAATAACATAACAGATTTGCAAGAGTGAGCTAACTAGCCCAACAAGTCATAATGATAATAGCTGAGGTTAAACAATGATCAATTGAAATGATTCAGAGGTATAAGTTTCTTGTTAAGTAATTATTAGAATTGGATATTCATTTTAAATTTTAAAACTAAGGTTGTGATGGTGATCGGTCACGCACTAACCCCGAGTAAGGCACACAACTCTACTCTCTATACTGGATCCAAGGCACACATTGGCCTAATATGACCACCAATCTGGTCTGACCACGAATCTGGTCCACATTTAGAAAACTATCCAATTCCATAATAATTCAACATAATAAACATTGTAATTCAATAAAATAGAATCATAATTGACATTGATAAAACATTTATCTCATAGCATAAAGCAATTCATAGGTATCACCAAGGTATATAAGTATGTACGAAGAATGGCTTCAAGCCCGAAGAAGAATCATGTAATAAATGAACAATAGTTCCATGGTTGTACAGGGTTTAGTTCTTTGATGTTACAAGGTGTTGTAGAATATATAAGTCTCTGTATGTTCAACCAATTTTGTTCCAGTGTTTGGTATATGGTGTATATGTATTTGTGGAGTAGTATCGTATTGGTGTTGTTTAATATCTGGAAAATCAACAAATCGATGGCTTACGAAGAATCAGGTTTACAACTCAAAGATCAAGTGAGGTAATCAGGGTTCAAGGTTTGGTAATTCAAAGCATTTCTAATATAAAATAATATTGTTCAGAGTACTTGCAATATATCAAGAAGGTTCAAGAAGTACTTGCCTTATCACAAATGATTTCCAACTTCACTTGCACATGTATAACGGTTCTACTCAACAACCACTTGTCTTCTTTTTCTATGACTCGCTTCTACTCACTAATCACTTGCTTTCTTTCTCTACGGCTCGGTTCTATTTACTGATTACTTGCTTTCTTTTTCTATGCCTCGTTTCCTCTGATAGGCATCATAAATATCTATCTATACTAAATCTCATATTATTCTAATCGTCACATAGACGCCATAAGCTTTATCTACCCTTCGTTTCACCCAAATCCGATTTACGGATTGAAAGTTATGACGGTAACCGTCAAACAATGAACACATAGGCATATCACACAAAAATCAGATAGCACATAGCACATAGCACATAGCATGCAAGGTATTTGATAAAAATAATTTTTCAAAGAAGGTTCGGGGTTAAAATAATTTTTCTGGCATTAAATACGAATTTTTGAACATTTTTCGGAATTAGAACGGGTACCAGAATTATTTTATAATTAAATAACAAGGTTTGAATACCCGAAACTGGCTTTAAAATCCTTTAATAATAATTATCGAGCCTTGAACATGATTTAGAAAAATATTTTAAAGCTTGAAATTATTTTCCAAAATTTTTAAATCAAAAGAAATAATTAAATCTAATTAAATAATTAATTAAAATTAATTAAAAACTAATTAATTAATTAATCAAGTAATATTTAAATTAATTGACCAATTAAAAAATTAATTATTAACTAAAATTAATTAATTAAATAATTCAAATTTATTTCTGAATTTAAGTAATTAAAATGGATTTTTGAAATTAAAAAAAATGAATTTTAGTAATTAAAAATACAAATTTGAATTATTTTTTAAAAAAATTTTACAGAAACATATTTCGGAAATGGGTTTGGGGAAACTGGATCAAATGGCGGCTCACGAAGAACGTGGTCGGATTTTACAATAACACCGCCGAGAACTTGCCGGTTACTGGGGATTACCCAGATTCCGGCAGAGCTCCGGCCGGTTTCGCAAATTTCGGCCTTCTCAGTTAAGGCAAAATACACACCGACATGACCCGATTTTTATATTGAATCAATCTAAAACAACTGTGCGGTCCAGAAACAACGACAACAATACTATCACCTCTCCAGAACTACAACTCTGATTAGAAATCGACATGGAAGCCGGCGATAACCTCGGTTTCCCGACGAATAGCAAAAACGAAGATTATTCACCCAAATTTAACGTTTTACATACGAAATTAAAGTTATGAAAACAATTAAACATTATACATGATCAAAACTAACAATCAATACTTATATAATCCAAAAAATCAAAATTAAAATCGAATAAAAACCAAAACCTCGACCTATCACATCCCACAAACCAAAAAATTGCAATTCATAAATAAATCGACTCTAAATTAACAGATAAAACTACTTATGTCGATCAAATAATCAAACAATCAATAAAATGAAAACCCCCAAATTCGAGGGTTAAGAACAAAATCGAATTTTTCGATTTAATTACCCTTTGCGAAATCGATTGGTATGAACAGAAAGCTGCTGATTCAAGCTTTGTTTTGGTTACTAGAGTTCCAAAAATAATCAATACTAACACCTCCAACGATTGAGTTGATTCCAAGAGCACCAAGAACACAAAAACCCTAATTCCGAAAATATTTGATTTTTTTTTATGAATTTTCACGATAGTTATGAAATTTCACTATATAATTATGTTTATAATACAAAATAAGATGTTGTATTGGCTATTTATATTAACGAAATATTGTTACCCCATTGGATCATATTGGGCATAATAAAAGAATACTTAATCGTTAAGTATTGACAAAACTAATCCAGTTCGGTACCGGTTTTAGGATAATTATCAAAACCAATCTTTTATAAAAGCTTTTTATAAATACAGTCTTGGTCTCAGCGCTTTGGTTACACGAATTACGAGAAGATAATATAATAGTTTAATCAAAATATCCTGTTTCTCAAAAATACGGGTTTTATCGGTTTATGGAAACAAAAATTGTATCATAAATTTTGCGTCGGAAACCGCACAGGTAAAACCGTACTCCGGATCGAAAAAGTGAAAACACGGAAAATGCTTGGAATAATCAAATTAAGTTAGAAATGAGTTTCCCGAGACTTCCGGGTAGTAAAAATGTAAAAACGGTTGAAGTTGGATGATTCACGATTATTTAAAATAATTTATAATTAATCTGAAAAATAATTTAATAAATCTATAAATCCTTTATAAAATCATATAACAACATATAAATTAACAGAAAAATATCAAAATTATCTATACTTTATTTTAGACATATAAAATTAAAATTCTCAAATTTTACCACATATAAACATCCAAACACGGACACCAATTAACAAATAATTTACCAAAATTCATATAATAATCACATAATAAACACTTATTGACAAAAATAATTACACGTATATCCCGGATATTACATCCTTCCCCCTTAAAAGGATCATGTCCTCAGAATCTCCTAAGTAAACAAATGAGGGTACTTTTTGCGCATATCACTTTGTAATTCCCAGGTTGACTTTTCAACCCTTGGGTTTCTGCATAATACTCTTACTAGATTTACAACTTTATTACTTAACACTTTCTCTCTTTTCTCAAGAACCTCTATCAGGTTTTCAACATAAGACAATTCTTCTATTGGCTCATATTCTATTACATGCCTAGAATCTGGATTGTACTTCTCAAGCATTGATACATGATAGTCATTATGAATATACTTCTTATCCGGAGGTAACGCCAATTCGTAGGCTACCTTGTCAACACATTTTTAAAACTTCAAAAGGTCCAACATATATAGGACTTAGCTTTCCTTTATTTCTGAATCTGGTTAGTTCCTTCCATGGTGATACTCCTAATAATACTAGATCTCCATCTGTAAACTCCAGATCTTTTCTGGCTTGGTCTTCATATTTCCTTTGACGATCATGTGTTGCAATTAACCTTTTCTGAACAATCTCAACCACTTCCTTTGTCTGTTGTACCAACTCTGGTCTAAGAATTTTGCGTTTCCAACTTCATCCCAATTTCCTTTAAAATCAATAGCATAAACACGTAACATCGCTTCGATATCCTGAATCGTTCTTTCATTTTGGCCATCAATCTGTGGATGGTAAGCTGTACTCATATTCAACTTGGTTCCCAAACATTCTTGAACACCTTTCCAAAATCTTGAGTTGAATCGTGAATCTTGGTCAGATACAGTAGACAAAGGAATTCCATGACGAACTACTATCTCCTTCGAATACATGTGAACCAACTTGTCCAAGGAAAATCTTCCATTAATAGGCGGAAAATGAGCTGACTTGGTTAGTCTGTCTACTATAACCCAAATGGCGTCGTGGTTCACTTTTGTTCTTGGTAATTCAACTATAAAATCCATTGCATTATGCTCTCATTTCCACTCTGGAATCTCTAATGGTTGTAATAATTCAATGGGTCTCTGATGCTCCGCTTTAATTCTTTCACATATATAACACCTGCTAACACATTCTGAAATCTCCTTTTTTATTTCTGGCCAACAATATTCTTCTTCAATTTCTGTATATCTTGACACTTCCTGGATAGATTGAATATTTAGAATTATGGGATTCCTGTAAAATCTCATTCTTTAATTTTGTCACTTGTGAAATCCAAATTCTAGAAGAAAATATGAGAATACCGTGTTCATTTTTCTGAGTGCACATCTCTTCCCTTATTAACTTTTAACATCCTGATCCACTATCCCCTCTTGACATCTCTTCATCTTATCCTATAACTCCGGTCGAAAAGTCATACTATACATCCTTGCTTCTTTTGGATTACAAATTCTGATTTCCAATTTTAACTTCTAAAATTCCTTGTATAACTCTTCTGGTATAGTCAACACATTCACTTTCTCCTTTCTTCTTATCGTGTTGCCATTACATTTGCTATTCATGGGTGATAGTTAATCGAGCAATCATAGTCATTGATCAACTCCACCATCTTCGTTATCTCTTATTGAGTTCCTTCTGCGTGAATACATACTTCAAACTCTTATAATCCATATAAATCTCACACCTTTCTCCATATAGATAATGACTTCAAGTTTTCGAAACAAATACTCTTGCTGCCATTTCCAAGTCATGAATGGGATGTTTCTGCTCACGAGGTTGCAGTTGTCTAGACGCATATGCAATGACTTTATCATGCTGCATCAAAACATAACCTAATTCTTTATGATAAGCATCACTATAAATTACAAACTCTCCTTGATCATCTGGAAGTGATAAAATAGGTGTTGTGATCAATCTCTTTTTCCATTCCTGAAAACTTTCTTCACACTTCTCATTCCATATAAACTTCTCACTTTTCCTGGTAAGCTTCGTCAAAGGTGTTGCAATCTTCGAGAAATCTTGAGCAAATTTTCGATAATAACCTGCCAATCCCAAGAAACTGCTTACTTCTGTTGGTGTTTTTGGTCTCTCCCAATTTCTAATAGCTTCAATCTTCATTCAATCCAATGACTATATATCTTCAAAAATAAATTTCCCGCAACCAAAACTCACACCTTGAAAACTCAACATACAACTTCTCCCTTCGCACAATTGCCACAACTATTCTTAAATGCTCCACATGGTTCTTCATTGACTTCGAGTAAATCATGATATCATATATATACACAATTACAAACTTATCCAGATATTCTTTAAATATTCTGTTCATCAAGTCCATGAATGCTGCTGGGGCATTGGACAATCCAAAAGACATAAAAAAAACTGTAATGGTTATACCTAGTTCAGAAAGATGTCTTCGGTACATCTTCAGGTTTAATCTTCAATTGGTGGTACCCAGATTTTAAAAAGTTCTTGGCTTCTTTCAACTGGTCAAAGAAATCATCGATTTAAGGTAACGGATACTTGTTCTTAATATTAAGCTCATTGAGCTCCCGATAGTTGATACATAATCTTATGCTTCCATCTTTCTTCTTAACAACTAACACCGGTGCACCTCATAGGGATACACTAGGTCTGATCACTCTTTTTTCTAATAATTCTTGCAATTGCTTTTCCACTTCCTTCATTTTAACTGACACTCTTCTGTACGGGGCCTTAAATACAGGTTCCGTTTCAGGTGCTAAGTCGATTGCAACTCAATTTCTCTATATGGAGGAAGTCCTGGTAACTTATCTGGAAACACGTCTAGATATTCATTAACCACTAGAATATCTTTAAATTTTTTTCACTAACTCTTGACTTCTATTTATCACATAAGCAATATAATACTCCCATATTTGCCATAATTACCTTTTAGCTTGAATCATCTTTAAAAACTTCTTTACTTGCCTTTGACCTCTAAATATCACCACTTTCTCATTCGGCGTCTTCAGAATTATCTTCTTATCACGACAGTCTATCTAAGCATCATGCTTAAATAGCCGGTATGTTCCTAAAGTAACGTCAAATTCTTTTTTCTCAAATGGTATCAAATCATCACAACTTATTGTCGGAAATCTCAATCTCACAATTAATACACATTTGGTTAACATATACACTTTCTAGATTTACTAATTCTATAGTCATGATCTCATTTAATAATACAATTAGGCAACTTATCAACAAAACCTTGAGAAATAAATGATCAAGTTTCTTCCGAATTTACTAATACTTTAGTACATAAAAAATTCACTGTAAGCATACCCGCCATCACATCCGTATCCTGAATAGCATTTTTCACAGACATATCAAAACCTTTTCACTCCCGGAGACTCATTCACTATCGGAGGAGATCCCACGATTTTTCAACGCATTACTGACTGGGGCTTATGACAACTCGTATACCTTTATATTATTTAAAAGTGTAATTATTAAATAAATAGTTAAATAAAATATGTGTATTGGTTTCGATCGCTATGTGTTATTTTATTATTATCTCTGTGTGATTTCTGGTGCACAGGGTTGTTCGCATAACTAGTTATTGAGTTGTACTATTTTGTTTCACTTTTAAAAGTGGATTTAATATAAATTTATTTACATAAATACTTGGATTATCTTCAAAATTATTTTTATAGTTTTATAATTACAATAATTATTTTTGGGATTTTATAAAATTTATAAATCAATATTTTATCAATTATTTAGCCCTATACGATATTTGGGATGCATTTATTTGTAAAATCCGTATTTAAATTCAGATGTGTTCAAAAATTATGAAACTCATATTTATTTCAGTTTAGAATATTCCGAGAATTTAAAAATTATTTTGAGAATTTTTGGGATTAATTTCACCCGCACATTGTTTCGTTTTATTGATAAAAGCGGGTATAAGTGGCATTTCAGAAATTATTCTAAAATTACGAAAATTACGTTTTCATTTACTCCGGGATATTTCTAACATTTTAAGGCTAATTTTGCAATTTCCTGAAAATATTTTAATTTCACCTTTGTCCGTTAATTTCGAATTTCGGGACAGAACAGGCCTATAACATTCGTATTTATCTTAACTCTACGTGTCAATCTTATAAACCAGGTGGGACACGTGTTATTCCCCCTGTGCAGCAGCTGTTAATTGAAGAATTAAATAAAACCCCACCCCCTTCCTTTTTGCTCCTGTTCTTGGCGTATCTTTCGAGTTCTTCTCGAATTCTCTCTCTCTCTCTCTCTCTATATCTCCTGTGCTCTCTCCTCCTCTATTTTATTCTCTCTTTTTCCTTGGCTATTTCGGTCACCACTGTTTCTCACTTCTCCGGTGAGTTTAGCCGATGTTTTTCCGGTGATGCTTCCGACTTCTGCCCTGTTTCATATTATATTTATATATATGTGATATATATGTGTGTGTGTCGTGTATTGTGTGCGTGTGTGTGATGTGTTGTGTGCGTGGAGGTGGAGGCGGAAACGCCAACTGTGGCCTTGTTTTGCTCCAGTTGTTCTGTGTTGTGCGGCCGCGCGTGTGGCTGCGTGGGTCTTGTTTGGTTCCTGTACTATTTTGCAGATTATTAATTGAAATTTATAATAGTAATTTTAATAATTTCTGCAGGATTTTACTTGAGTAATTTCGTGATATGAAATATTGATACGTGCGGGAAATTGTTAATATTTGATCGGCGAAGTTTCACGTTGGAACCCGAGAATTAATTGGATACCCGTGAAATTTTGCCACCGTCCGCGATGACTTTTTACGAGCAGATGATGGACCATGATGATCGTTATCTGAGTCCTAATATTTTGAAAATAAATAAATGAATATAAAATATGAGCAATAACTAATAATTATGATTGGGTTGGAATTTTGAAATGTAAGGATTTTGATTGATATTGTTGGTTTGAAGCAGGGGTTGGGGATTTTATTTGGGTGACTGTGGCGATTGTGGGGGAGTGGTTTGACGTTGATTGTATTCGACGGGTAGTCCGATAAATAAAGGAAACGCTGCAATTTTTGGGAGCGTATCCTGAGAAATATCGGAACCACCACTCGAATATAAATAATTATAAACAAATATTTTATAAAATATAACTGACAACTTGTCTCCTAAAATGACGAGTATATGTGTTTTTCCGGAAACGAGCATTGAATCGAGATTTGAGTATATGAATCCTGTATGTTACGTGTACTTCAGTAGTGTATATATGTACGAGTCGGGATTGTTATCGTTTGGGTAGGATTGGTATCGAGGATATGTCAAGCATACCTAGACGTCTAACATTGAGTGTTTCGGCTCTGTAGGTTCTAGTTGTGGGACTCAGGAATTGATATCGAGCTAGGATAACCTAGTGATCAGTCGACAAGCGCAGCGAGGTTCCAAACAAAGGACCTGAGCGTTGAGGTCGGATCCAGGGTAGTCTGCTAACTAAGTGATAAAGCCCGAACATCCGAGTCTATCAAAAATTAGTCAGTGATAGTCGTAAAACTCTGCAAGGCAAGTACCCCTGACCATTCTTTTATGGTTCAGTATATATGAATAAAATGTTGTTTTATTTTTGAACAGGAACATAAACGTTTTAAGTTACATATCCCCTGAATTTGAAAATGTTGTTAAATATGTGTTTTTGGGGAAAAGTAACTTCTGAAAATACCTATCTCTAAAGTGTGATTAAAAATGGAAAAGAGGTTTTGAATAGTGTGCTGTGATAGAATTGATTTTAACAAGAGATAGGTAAAAGTGATTTTAAAACTGGATAAAATGAATCAGATATTGGATGGTCAGTAGCGTAAGAGGCCTGTTATTAGGTAACGGCCCAACAAGTGGTTGCGTAAGAGGCTAAGTCGGATGCGCACACTGGTAGGAGGCCTAGTCCAGCATACCAGAGACCTAGCTAGTCTCTGAGTTCCGGAACAAATTGTGGTGGCATAGTCTGATCAGCTGTCCCTAGAATTCATCCACTTTTATATCTGATTTTGGTTTAATGGTTCCCGTAACAGAACAAATAGTTTTGTGGTCCCCGTAACGGGATAGATGATTTTGTGGTTCCAGTAACGGAACTAGTGATTGAGGTTCCAGAAACGGAACAAATGGTTTTGGGTCCCCGTAACGGGTCGAATGGTTTTATGGTTCCAGTAATGGAACAGAAAATTTGAAAATGAAAATATCATGCTAAAATTTAACTCTGTTATTTATGCACAACACACATCTGTTGATTTTGTTTTACAGAGGATGCTAGTTTTGATATCCAGTTTATACCTGTTTTACATGTTTCTAACGAGTTATGAATTCTGTTCCTATAACTGCTTTACTTTAAATTATTTTTACTTGTTATTCATATAGTGGTACTGCTGAGCAATTGATTGCTCACCCTTGCAGAATGTTTTATATATGTATTATAGATGCCTAAGAGATTCTTCCGCGGTAGTCATGGCAGAATTCCAGTTTCTTTCATGTCAGGCTCCTCTGAGGTAGTTGTGTTGGACCAAAGATGGTCTATTGAGTTGCTGTATTAAATTAGTTGCGTCAGGATGGTTTGTTGTAAGTCGGTTTTATAATAATTGTAACCTAAATCATACTTAAACCTGGAAAAGGTCTTGGTAAAGGGGTCGTGGTTATGTATAATTATTGATTTGGATTATATTATGTTTATTATTATTGTTTTTGATGATGTCAACTCCTGAACCTGGGGTTGAGGCCGTCACAGTTGGTATCAGAGCTACAGGTTTGAGTCCCTGATTTAGGCTATGAATAGAGTTAAGAGTGTAGGAAGGTTCGTATATAGATGTGAGTCAGCAACTCAATCAGAGGAGCGATTTAGAAGTTCAGTCAAGGGTTCCAGAGGCGTAACCCTGACGTTTATGGAGGACTGGATGAAACTGCCCTAACCTAGAGTACGTTTCCTTCACTTATGTTTCATTAGTAATATTCGATAGAGGTTCCTAGTTTTTCTCTTGAGAAAACGAGTTTGATCGTGAGAGTTCAGTGTTTGAGCAGACCCTTGATGTGTCAGCTGAGGGGACACCAGCGTTATTCCCACATATCGCATTGTTCTATGTCAAGGAATGTTACCGGACTGATTGTGTGACCTTGGTGAGTTCGGATAGCATGATAATAGTCAGGGGCTGCTATGACGACCAAGTTTTATAGTGAATGTGGATCAGAACGGGAGGTGGTTTTTTTGAACCCTTCTATTTCTTTCTTGAAATGTATTTTGTTTCCCAAGTAATTGTTTCCTATTCCATAAGTTGCTTATTTTTCCTGTGAGAAAGTTGTAAAACCAAAGTAAGCTACTTAGGGTTCTGTTGATCTCATTACAAATCAGATTTACCCCTTCTTATTTGTGAATTTTCTTTTTACCATTGTTTCCTTTCTCGGAGATTCTATCAGTTGATTGAGGGCAAACAATGCATATGATTTGACTGTTTGTCTGTGTGACAAAGGGTCTGGTGGGACGCCACCGAAGTATGTGTTGTGAGCTATGCGCTACTAAGACTGACCATCTTATGTACTTGTATGGTTGCTGTCAGTCATACCTATATCTTCCTCACTGTTCCTTCTTATTCGATCGATTCCTTGACTTTGAAAATTTCATTTAAAGTCCTGAGGCAGTGAATCGTCAGTAGCTTTTGTAATTAGACAATCCTGGTCATTGAAAGTAAATGAGAGTTGACTGTCTTGAGGAAATAGAAGATTTACACCGGATTGCTAGCTATCTCAGAAACGATAATAGTAGAGAGGATTCATGATTCGATATTGAAGGTTGCGGTTTTAGAAAAGTTAACCCTATGAAAGATAGGTTAATGGTAGGAGATAAGAAGTCGCCTTGGGAAGGAAAGGTAATTCAGTGATTGATGAATCACTTGAGGGTGATAAGAAATCATCCCTGGAGAAAAGGTTGGTTCAAATTTAGACTATGGTGCCTAGAAGAGTCTAGCGTTCCTTAAAATTGACCTGATTTATTAGTTTGTTCAATGTAGGTGGGTGATATAGCCAGCCAAGTCTTGTGGTATATTAAAGTTGATGTGGTAATTGAGTAGTGGCGGGAAGTTAGTCGGTTGTTGTTATATTGAGGAGTCGTGCGGCAGTGCTTACTTTCCTTATATTTTAGTTTTCATGAACTGTTATTGATTCTGCTACTGTCATTGTTGCTATGATTGCTAGTGTTATTAATCTAGATTTCTTTTGTAAATGGACCCCAATATTAAGGACATGGGTATTTTATTGGGCAGCATTTTCCTGATACAGGTGCACCATTTAAACGGTGATATTTTTGTTAAATATTTTGTTATGTTTTGAATAAACTCATTTATATATCTCAGGAAGATGCCACCTAAGAAAGCAACCCAGTCTAAAGAAAATAGTAGTAGTTTTGCAGAGGGTCCAACTATAAATGAAATTCTAGATTTGTTGAGCCAGCAGTAGCAACAACAGTTGCAGTTAATCTAACAGGTTCAGCAGTGGTAACTACTGTTGCAGCAGCAACAACAAGAAGTGAACCCAAGTGTTTGTTTCAAATCTTTTCAGAATGTTAACCTTTCTGAGTTTAAAGGTGAACCTAATCCAGTAGCTGCTAGCGCATGGTTAAAAGAGATGGAGAAAGCTTTTAATCTTGTCCAAGTAAGTGATAATTTTAAGACTGATTATGCAAATCACTTCTTAAAGAATGAAGCGAATTACTAGTGGGAGTCAACCAGAGCGTTAGAAGGAGAAGGCCCTGTTTCATGGGCTAGGTTTACTGAGTTATTCTTGGGAAAGGTATTTTCTTGACTGCGTGAGAAACCAAATGGAGATTGAGTTCGTAGAACTGAAACAAGGTGATAGAAGTGTAGCTGAGTATGAGGCTAAGTTTACAAAGTTGGCTAGGTTTGTACCAGATTATGTATGTTCTGAAGCTTGGAAGGAAAGAAGATTTTAACAAGGATTGAAGCCTGAAATTCGTAGTGGAGTGGTATCATTATAACTAAAGATGCATCCTTCCATAGTTCAAGCGGCCTTAGTAAATGAATTTGATCTTAGCCGCTACAGAATAAGAAGATAAGAAGCGAAAGATAGATGACATGGAAGAAGCATCAGGTCACGAAGTACCCAGCGAGAAGTCGCAGAAAAAGGTTGGAAGAAGTAAGAATAAAGAATTTAGAGTGAAGAGTATTTCTTTAAACCGGATTAGTAATACCTCAGCCAGCTCTAATCAAGCCAAGTTAGTTAAGTCATCTATATCGGAGTGTAAGTAATGTGGTAAGAGACATGGTGGAAGGTGTAAAGCAAATACTGAATGTTTCAGGTGTAGACAGAAAGGACACTACGCATCAGAATGTAAGGTGGGAAATGCAGGAGTCACCTATTACAACTGTGGCAAGGTGGGACATGTCGCCAAGAGCTGTGGAAGTGCTTCCCGAGATAGCATTGGAAGTAATGCATCAAAAACTTTGACGTTCAGTGCAGCCCAGGCTAAGACTTATAATATGAGTAAAAGATCAGTTGCTCAAGACCCTGATAAGGAACCAGAGCAATGATGGATTACTAGAAGAAGCCAATAGTAAGGTAAGTTTTTAGGTTTAGAAGCAATGTAAGAAGTTCTCCCAATTATACGAGAAGATGACAAATAAGCTAAGGATATAAGGTTGACCCGCATGTGTTAAGATATAAAGAAGAAAATAACTAAGCTGGGGGAAGTTTGAGTAACAAATAAATGCCCTGGAATCTCTGGAGGCTGTCATTAAGAATTGATTACTTATGTGAATTAATTCAGGGAGTGCGTTATTTTTTTTCAAGGATTGACTTAAGATCCAGCCTGAGGACATATCAAAGATTGCGATTAAAATGACTTATGAGTGTTGCAAGTTCTGGTGATCATATGTGGAGTAGCAAGTGTATCAGCTATCTATAAGGAATTGAGGAACATGGTGTATCAGGAGTACTTGGATGGTATAATTTTATTTATTGATAACATCCTCGCCCATCTAAGGGCTAAGGAAGGCCAAGTTGAAAACTTAAAGAAATGCCCGCGAAGGGTTGAAAAGTAGCAATTGTATATTAAACCTTAAAAGAATGAAGTTCTGGTCAAGAGCCCGGTTGTTTGAGTAACTACCAGCCAAGCAAGGTTCATTTAGGGACAGATGTCTTGAGTAGAAGAGAAGAAATGAATATGATTAAAATTACTGAGGAATTAACACTAGAATTGGAAAGAGTAACAGTTGGAGTTAGAAAACCTGAAGGTGATAAAAAGTGAATATATGAGATTACTTTCTCGCCTTGACGGATGAGAATGAGTAAGAGGTGTTCGAATGTTTGGAACTAAGTTGAAAATGAGTATTACCTATCATCCTTAGACAAAGGTCAAAGTGAGAAGGTGATTTGAACCAAATAGATGATTTAGAGTCAAGGGGCTCTTATCCAAATTTGTTTTGCATAGGATGATCGATCCAAATTCTGGGTCGTTAAGAGCGAATCCCTAGGAATGAGTTTATGTCTATAGTGAGTATGCTTTGAATAGATCCTTGAATAGAAAGGTCTATTTAAGAGTTAGAGTCTATTTAAGAGTTAGAGTCAGATATGCTTGACAAATATCCTCACTTGTTTAGTTAGATCATATTCCGAGGAAAGAATCTTTTTAAGGGGGAATGATACAACGACTCGTATACCTTTATATTATTTAAAAGTGTAATTATTAAATAAATAGTTAAATAAAATATGTGTATTGATTTTGATCGCTATGTGTTGTTTTATTATTATCTATGTGTGATTTTTGGTGCACAGGGTTGTTCGCATAACTAGTTATTGAGTTGTACTATTTTGTTTCACTTTTAAAAGTGGATTTAATGCAAATTTATTTGCATAAATACCTGGATTATCTTTAAAATTGTTTTTATGGTTTTATAATTACAATAATTATTTTTAGGATTTTATAAAATTTATAAATCAATATTTTATCAATTATTTAGCCCTGTATGATTTTTGGGATGCATTTATTTGTAAAATCCGTATTTAAATTTAGAAGTGTTCAAAAATTATGAAACTCGTATTTATTTAAGTTTAGAATATTCCGAGAATTTTAAAATTATTTTGGGAATTTTTGGGATTAATTTCACCCGCGCGTTGTTTCATTTTATTGATAAAAGCGGGTATAAGTGGCATTTCAAAAATTATTCTAAAATTACGAAAATTATATTTTCATTTACTCCGGGATATTTCTAACATTTTAAGGCTAATTTTGCAATTTTCTGAAATTATTTTAATTTCACCTTGGTCCGTTAATTTTGAATTTCGGGACATAACATGCCTATAACATTCGTATTTATCTTAACACTACGTGTCAATCTTATAAACCAGGTGGGACACATGTTATTCCCCCTGTGCAGCAGCTGTTAATTGAAGAATTAAACAAAACCCCCACCCCCTTCCTTTTTGCTCCTATTCTTGGCATATCTTTCGAGTTCTTCTCGAATTCTCTCTCTATATCTTATGTGCTATCTCCTCCTCTATTTCGTTCTCTCTTTTTCCTTGGCTATTCCGGTCGCCGCTGTTTCTCACTTCTCCGGTGAGTTTAGCCGGTGTTTTTCCGGCGATGCTTCCGACTTCTGCCCTGTTTCAGATTATATATATATATATATGTGATATGTGTGTGTGTGTGTCGTGTATTGTGTGCGTGTGTGTGATGTGTTGTGTGCGTGGAGGTGGAGGCGGCAACGCTGCTTGTGGCCTTGTTTTGCTCCGGTTGTTCTGTGTTGTGTGGCCGCGCGTGTGGCTGTGTGGGTCTTGTTTGGTTCCTGTACTATTTTGCAGATTATTAATTGAAATATTATAATAGTAATTTTAATAATTTCTGCAGGATTTTACTTGAGTAATTTCATGATATGAAATATTGATACGTGCGGGAAATTATTAATATCTGATCGGCGAAGTTTCACGTTGGAATCTGAGAGTTAATCGGATACCCGTGAAATTTTACCGTCCTCCACGATGACTTTTTACGAGCGGACGGTGGACCATGATGATCGTTATCTGAGTCCTAATATTTTGAAAATAAATAAATGAATATAAAATACGAGTAATAATTAATAATTTTGATTGGGTTGGAATTTGGAAATGTAAGGATTTTGATTGATATTGTTGGTTTGAAGCAGGGGTTGGGGATTTTATTTGGGTGACTGTGGCGATTGTGGGGCAGTGGTTTGACGTCGATTTTATTCGACGGGTAGTCCGATAAATAAAGGAAATGCTCCCGATTTTTGGGAGCGTATCCTGAGAAATATCAGAACCACCACTCGAATATAAATAATTATAAACAAATATTTTATAAAATATAACAGACAACTTGTTTCCTAAAACGACGAGTATATGTGTTTTTCGAAAAATGAGCATTAAATCGAGATTTGAGTATATGAATCCTATATGTTACATGTACTTCAGTAGTGTATATAAGTACGAGTCGGGATTGTTATCGTTTGGGTAGGATTGGTATCGAGGATATGTCAAGCATACCTAGACGTCTAACATTGAGTGTTTCGGCTCTGTAGGTTCTAGTTGTGGGACTCAGGAATTGATATCGAGCTAGGATAACCTAGTGATCAGTCGACAAGCACAACGAGGTTCCAAGCAAAGGACCTGAGTGTTGAGGTCGGATCCAGGGTAGTCTGCTAACTAAGTGATAAAGCCCGAACATCCGAGTCTATCAAAAATCAGTCAGTGATAGTCGTAAAGCTCAGCAAGGCAAGTATCCCTGACCATTCTTATATGGTTCAGTATATATGAATGAAATGTTGTTTTATTTTTGAACAGGAACAGAAACGTTTTAAGTTACGTATCCCCTGAGTTTGAAAATGTTGTTAAATATGTGTTTTTGGGGAAAATTAACTTCTGAGAATACCTATCTCTAAAGTGTGATTAAAAATGGAAAAGAGGTTTTGAATAGTGTGCTGTGACAGAATTGATTTTAACAAGAGATAGGTAAAAGTGATTTTGAAAATGGATAAATTGAATCAGATATTGGATGGTCAATGGCGTAAGAGGCCCGTTATTAGGTAACGGCCCAACAAGTGGTTGCGTAAGAGGCTAAGTCGGATGCGCGCACTGGTAGGAGGCTTAGTCCAGCATAACAGAGACCTAGCTAGTCTCTGAGTTCCGGAACAAATTATGGTGGGATAGTCTGATCAGCTGTCCCTAGAATTCATCCACTTTTATATCTGATTTTGGTTTAATGGTTCCCGTAACGGAACAAATAGTTTTGTGGTCCCCGTAACGGGACAAATGATTTTGTGGTTCCAGTAATGGAACAAGTGATTGAGGTTCCAGAATCGGAACAAATGGTTTTGGGTCCCCGTAACGGGACAAATGTTTTTATGGTTCCAGTAATGGAACAGAAAGTTTAGAAATGAAAATAGCATGCTAAAATTTAACTCTGTTATTTATGCACAGCACACTTCTATTGATTTTGGTTTACAGAGCATGCTAGTTTTGATATCCAGTTTATACCTGTTTTACATGTTTCTAACGAGTTATGAATTCTGTTCCTATAACTGCTTTACTTCAAATTATTTTTACTTGTTATTCATATAGTGGTACTGCTGAGCAATTGATTGCTCACCCTTGCAGAATGTTTTATATATGTATTGCAGATGCCTAAGATATTCTTCCGCGGTAGTCAGGGCAGAATTCCAGTTTTTTTCACGTCAGGCTCCTCTGAGGTAGTTGTGTTGGACCAAAGATGGTCTATTGAGTTGTGTTAGTCCCTAACAATGCAACAAGAATTACAGAAGGGGGGTTGAATTGAATTCTTGAACATTTTTCACAAATTATAAAATGTTCTAACTTAATAATATATAAGTGTTTGATTTGTAAAGTGCGGAATAAGAAGTTAGTAAAATTAAAACGCAAGTAATTAAAAACACAAGTCTTTAAAAACTTTCTGGTGGATTTGAATGTATCCACCAGAGATATATATTATATCAAGAGAACTCTGTGTAGAAATATTTGCTCACAGCTACTTACAAATATGAACAACTAAGTTAACAGAGAAATGCTAAGAATACAGCTTACAAATGTTTCTCTGAGAATTTTCTTGCTTAGTGTTCTTTTGTTCTATTTGCTACTTCTTGGTTTATATATCACCAAGATTACAAAGTAATAAGACAAGATAATAAAACAAAACCTATCAAGTCTAATACTATGCTGCTTCATTACTCTATTCCAGTATCTTTGAATATCTTCATAATAGCATGGAAATGGCAATGCTTCGTTGTTCTCTAAAACCCAGATGAATAGGCTTCCACATTCCTTTTTCATACACTCGACGCATGTGACTGTGTTGTCACTGTCAACTGATGTTTGAATTGATTATCCGTCGGGTACATTATCATCTGTCGGGTTGCCTTGTTGATCATCCGTCGAGTGCCATTGTTGTTTATCCGGCGGATAGCTATCTGGCACTTGACTTCATTTCATTTATGCAGAATTAAAAGACATCATCTATGTACAATTAATCAACCTATTCTGCATATCTAATTAAAGTCAACATGAATTGAGTGCTACTATAGAAACTAAATAAGGTGTATGTAGAAATGTGCTACAGACTCATTATTACACAAGCTACTCACTCGATGGATAATTGATCATCATCCGTCGGGACTATATTGAGTCATCCGTCGGGACTATATTCCTTATTCGTCGAGTGCTACATTTTTCACTAAGTAAAATCTACTAAGGTGTTTTGTTAATGAAATCATCAAGTTCACAACATATTCACAACAATCTCCCCCAATTTATGTCTACTGGAATTGTAGCCATAATTAGAGAAACTTGATGATAACAAAACACCCTAAAAATACAACTTTAAAAGTAAGTAGATAAAACTGTAAAGTGCTTCAAATAACAAAATGCACAAAGATTAGCTCACAGTCATTTTCAAGGTGCTCCTCTAGCCTGAGCAGATCAAACTAATTCCTTAAAGGTCTGGATCTCTTTTCAAGCTTTCTGGTTGTTTTCTTCTATCTGATTTTGGAGCTATCTGTGGAATTCAAGTTCATCAGATTATGAGAGATTTATATTTTATTGCATCTCCAAAAGAGTCTCATTGCTAGAGATGCTCAATTGGTCTTCTAATCTGAAAAATCTTCTAACTCCTTTGTCATCCATGAACTCCATCATCCAGTAGGGCCTTAGATGCACTCTACTTCCTGTGTAAGGAATGGTTAGAGTCTTTGGGAGTGCATCTTTAGCTCTAATACTCCTCAGTTCTTCAATCTTCTTTAGAACCATTCTTCTTGCAGTTACATTGAAATTAAAGTTCTTCTTGAAAGATGAATAAACTTGTATAAGCACAAATTGGCTTTCTTGAAGGATCCTGTGAAGTGGTCATTGAATCTTCTTTCCTCCCTTGTACTTGAAAACTAACCTTTCAGGTAGATTCATGTAGGCATCAATTCCTTTAACTTCTTCTAGTTCATCTAGATAGAGGTTTAGGTCAGAGAATTCCTTGATGTCACATAAGAACAAGTAATCTCCCTTGTTGACTTTGGATTGAGCTTTGACTAGAGATTTGGATTTGAGAGGTGACAGCTTCACTTTCTTGACTGCTCTTGACTTTTTCTCTTTGGCTTGTTAAGGATTGGCAAACTGAAGTCAGGAATTGGTAGACTTTCCCAGTCTATTGGTTCATCCTTAGGCACAATAGGTTCACCATGAATGCTCCTGTAAGGATCCACCACCTTAATGTCTTCAAATACCACTGAGGGTTTTGATGCTTGAGTTGTAGTTGGAATGGATTCCTTAGGAAACTGATCCTCCAATTCCTTACCAACAAAGTTCAATTTCCTTTTGGTTCTTTTGGCCAATTCCTTGTATCTTTGAGATTTCTTCTGTTGTGGTTCAACTTGCTTCTTTGGATCTTGTGATTCAGTGATTTCAGATGGCTGAGCAGGAATTTGTTGTGTTTGTTTCACAACTTGTAGCTTGGCCAAGATAGCAGCTTGCTCTTTCTTTTGTTTTGCCTTTTTATCATCTAGAGAAGCTTGCTTCTTTTCTTGCTTCAATCTTGCCTTTTCTTCTCTCTTTGCTTCAGCAAATTGAGGATGTCCAGCCACCATACAAATCTCTTTACCATTCCTGAAAACTTTAGTAATTCTCCTTTTTAAAGTTGAATCAGCTGGATCCTTGTAGAAGGCAATGGATCTTGATAACAGTTTCTTCTTATCAGGCTTTGGTGTCTCATACACTGTATCCAAAGGGTTCTTTAGTGATGATTTTGGATAGTTCACCCTTGGCTTCAAAATTACTTCAGCCTTTGGAGACTTGATGCAGGATGTCTGTCCTCTTTCCAAATAGTTCAAGCTCATTTCATTCACAGAGATTTGCCTGACTTGAGAGTGATGAATGGCTGACTTTTCTGGCTTCTTTGCTAGCCCAAACTTCTTCTGAATATCCTCATCAATCTTCTCCCAGTTGATTGGCTTCAACTGCTCCTTTTCAGCTGCTCTTAAATTGGTTGCTGCTTCATTTATCAGATTAATGCTATCTTTGGATGGTGGCTTGATGAAAGTAATTGAAGGCACAATTACTTTTCTAACTTCAATGTTGTGCACTTTTTGCTCCCCCTCACTCCTAGACTTCTCTTTCTCCACCTTTTTGTTATCAGCAAGTTGAGTAGAGGAGGTCTGTGCAGCCACCAGTTTCTGAAGCAAGTCTGTCTGTGGAGCTTGGTGAAGATGAATTGCTGTAAGAGATGCTTCTATTGCTGTCATTCTTGTATCTAAGGCATCTATCTTTGTGGCAAGATCAGAATTTTTACTGAGCTGTCTCTTGTTGTCAAGCATTGTAGCTTCTGGAAGTTTAGAGTCCATCTTGTCAGAAATGGCCTTTTTTATCTCATCAATATCACCTTTGATAGTGTTGACATCTCGAGCATGTTGAAGACCTTGAATTTGTTGTACTTGCAGAGAAGCAAGATGTGCTTCAAGGAGCTTTTTAGTATTGGAATTTGTGGTGGTTTGAAGAGCAGAATTTGTCTGATTGATGAGTTGGATCAGGGTTGTCTTGAAGTAGTGTTCATCATAATGCTTTGAAAATGCCCAAGATGGCATGCCTGATCTTGAACTAGAGCCTACTTCTCCCCCTATATCCAATGACTCTTCTTCACTATCTCCACCTTTACCTCCAAAGAATTCTTCTGAACCACCAGTCTTATAATCAACATCACCAGCTGTAGAGGGCAAAGCTGTGATGGCATCCTTAACTCTTAGCATTGACTGTGTGGTGTGCACCAAGTTGAGCATCCTTTCGGCATTGTCATTGCCATGTTCAGCTAGAAGTTGATATGCTGGAACAGGGTGAGTAAATGTCTCAACATCAAGGGAGGTAGAATCTATAACAGCTTGAGGTTGCTGAGATAGTCCCTCCCTGTCTGCATCCTGGACATTCATTAACTCACTTGCAATGACATCCACCCTTATAGCTCTTGTACCTGTATTTCTCTCATTATCTCTCTTTTGTTGCATCATGGTCTCACCTTGGCTCCCCACCCTCACACCCTCACCTTCACCATCTAAGGTGGGACTCCACACACTCTCTTTTTCAATCCTGAAGAACTGGATTGCATATTTTCACTCTTTTCCTCTCCTTTTTCCTGGGAGCAACCTAGACTCTCACTCATAACACTCTCTTCCCTCAATCCTAGGAGTGATTGTACTACCACTAAGTCTTTTGCACTTGAAATAATTGATGAAATTTGAAGCTGTGCAGAGCCACTCGACGGATAAGGGATATCCGTCGGGTTAGCAGTTTGACTATCCGGCGGATAACTGCTGTTAAGCTTATCCATCGGGATACAATCACTACTCGACGGATGAACAATATCCATCGAGAGAGTAGGAATAAATGAGTTAGGAGTGGAAACTATTGTGGACTCTGTGCAGATTGATGAGAATTTTTCCACTGATGTCTCAACAATTCCTGAAAGAATTGGAAAATGAGCCAACAAATCATCCAAAAGATGATGCTCACTTGCACTAGATTTGGCTTCCCCAACAGAGTTAAAGAAGGGGAATCAGGAATTGATGTGTTGAACATATCCACATCCAGAGAGTTCGTGGGAGAATTTAGTATTTGGGGTGCTTCTATAACTAAAGATTTTGGCTGTAACTCCACATTTATTAGGGCCACATCAAACTAACATTGAAAAGGTGCAGCGACTGTGCCTTTAGCACCAGTTTGCACAATGTGTGAACCCTGTGCATCCCCAAGAGTTTTTGGTAT
This sequence comes from Apium graveolens, assembly GCF_009905375.1. Classification (NCBI taxonomy): domain Eukaryota; kingdom Viridiplantae; phylum Streptophyta; class Magnoliopsida; order Apiales; family Apiaceae; genus Apium; species Apium graveolens. Next base: position 96,779,029 of record NC_133648.1, read on the forward strand.
CTTCTTTCTTGTATAGGTTTGGGGTGAGCTTGTGTCCCTTACCCTTTTGGCCTGTGCTCTTGGCTGAGAGCTTTGTTCAATAGTCACATCCTTTTGGGAGGATGCAACTAGCAATGAGCTTATTTCCTTATTAAGCACTGCAGTCTGTTGGGAAACTGCAGTGTGGCTAGGCTTGGAAACACTCACCTCTCCAACCTTATCCTTAGGGCTTCTTTGATGTTCACCCTGTCCCTCACCTACCTTACCCACCTTCACACTCCCCTTTTTAGGTTTGGCGGATTTTGCAACTGACATCTTTTGAGATATACCAGAGGGGGCTTTCTTTGACTTGGATTTAGAAATTTTGGATTTGGTAGCTTGGGTAGGCAACTGTTGGGTCATTGACATAGTTGCCATAGTTACACTAGATTGCAAAGAAATTTGTGAGGTTGAAATAGTAGAGACATATGAACTTACCTCACTTACCTGAGGCTTTTATCACAGGGAAATAGAAGAGTGGCCCTCTTTGTGATGGTTTGGCCTGTTCAAATCTGCAATAATTCTTCTCTCTTGAACCCAACAATCTAGTTTGTTGGTTGGGTTCTTAAGCACAATTCCCTCAGAGAGGTGGTTAGCTATCATCATAAAAAATCTAGCATAGTAAACATTTTTACCCCTCTTATTTAACTCACCTAACTTAAATCCCAACTCAAACAAAATAAGATCACTAAAGTTAAAGTACTTATCAGTGACTAGCATGTAAAGCATGTTAAGCATGGAGATATTGACATAATCAAAATTGCTGATTTTACCAGAGAATACCTTATTAACTACATCACATAGATAACTCCATTCCTTCCTAAGACCCAACCTCCTAATTTCACTTAACTTAGAAGTAGAGAGTGCATAGTTCATGGAGTTAAGCATGTTAATAATGTCAGTGTCTGTGTGTGGTGAAGTTACAGTATTATCAGGAATCTTGAAACATGCTTTAACAACATCACTATTAATACAGAATTCCTTACCTTTGATAGTGAGTGTGATGGTCTTATCAGTTGAGTTGTACACAGTAGTTGACCACATTTCTTCAACAACCTCACAGAAGATGGTGGGTGATTCTAGCATGGCGTAGTTAAGTTTTCAATTCTTCACAAAATCCATCATTTTGTGGTAGTCACCAGACTGTTGAATCCCCTTGTTCATTAGAGCCGTGAAGTTGTTTTTCTCATAGATGAATCCAGTTTGTGACATGATCTTGACGACTGGTGCCATTGTTAGAGAGTGGAAATTATAGAGATAGAGATGATAATTGCTTTTGAGAAAGAGAGAATTTAGAGCAGATGATTTGAGAATGATAAAAGAAAAGTAATGAAAGTGAATTATGCTTTTATACTGTCTCAAAAATACTGTCAAAAATAATAAAGTATAATAAAGTGACCAATAAGAATTGCCCAAAATAGCCGTTTAAAAATAAACTATAAAAATTCCTTCAATTATCCGCCGTGTTATACTTATAAACTGTAAGTATACTCGATGGATAATGTTCAGAGAATTAACGGCTAAGATTCAGACAATTCGACAGATGAGGATAAATCAGTTATCCGTCGAGTCATAAAATATTCCAGAAAAGTAATTAATTTTATTAATAAAATGTATACCGACGGATGATCAAACTCGATGGATAGTGATCATCCGTCGAGATGTAAATTTTGACTTAGCCAAAATTTCATCTATGACTGAAAAATCAATTAAATTTCTGGCTGCATTACAACTTGCAAACTATCTATAAGTATTCAAGAGAAATTTAGAATACCTAACTCACTTACCAACCTTGAAAAGGTGGATTCATCCAGTGGCTTGCTATATATATCTGCAAGCTGCTTTTCACTTGGAACAAAATGTAGTTCCACAGTACCATTCATTACATGTTCCCTTATGAAGTGGTACTTGATGTCTATGTGATTTGTTCTTGAATGTTGTACTGGATTTTCAGTAATGGCAATTGCACTTGTGTTATCAAATAAAATGGGAATTCTTTCCACTTGCAGACCATAGTCCATCAATTGGTTTTTTATCCACAAAATCTGTGCACAGCAACTGCCAGCAGCAATATATTCTGCTTCAGCTGTGGAAGTAGAAACTGAATTTTGCTTTTTACTGAACCAGGACACAAGCTTGTTTCCTAGAAATTGACAGGTTCCTGTTGTACTCTTTCTATCAATTCTACAACCTGCATAATCTGCATCTGAATAACCAGTTAGATTAAAACCAGAATCTCTAGGGTACCAAATGTCAAGTTTTGGTGTTCCCTTGAGATATCTGAAAATCCTCTTAATAGCTACTAAGTGAGATTCTCTAGGATCAGCCTAAAATCTAGCACACAAACATGTATCAAACATTATATCTGGCCTACTAGCTGTTAAGTACAGAAGTGAGGCAACCATGCCCCTATAGCTTGAAATATCCACAGACTTTTCAGTAGTGTTTAATTCAAGCTTAGTTGCAGTGGCCATGGGAGTTTTTGCAGATGTGCAATCCATTAGATCAAACTTCTTTAAAATATCATAAATGTATTTAGTTTAATGAATATTCCATCACTAACTTGCTTAACTTGTAGACCAAGAAAGTAAGTTCTCCCATCATACTCATTTCATACTTACTTTGCATTAATTTGACAAACTTTTTGCAAAGTTTTTCATCTGTAGAGCTAAAAATAATATCATCTACATAAATTTGAACAAGTATACTAGAGCCATTAACATTTCTAAAGAAAAGAGTTTTGTCTACAGTACCTCTAGTGAAGTGATCTATTCTAACTTCCAGCTTCTTTTGATGACCCGACGGATGGTGAATTTTGAGTACCGACGGATGAGGCTGGTTGTCTTCCAACGGATAAAGCAGATTGTCTCCCGACGGATGAAGCATTATGTAACTCGACAGATGTTGAATTTTGTGCTTCATTGGTAGTGGATTTTTCTGCATTATCCTTTGATACTATTTCTTGATCAGTTTCATCATCACTGTCATCACTAACCATCTCCACATTGTCAAATTTGAGGCTCTCATGGTAATCTACATCTTACAGTCCTTCAATCTTTTTATCATCAAACACGACATGTATTAATTTCACAACAATGTTGGTTCTTAGATTGTAGACTCTATAGGCTTTACAAATAGCATATCCAACAAAAATTTCTTCATCTACTTTAGCATCAAACTTCCCATTCTGATCAGTTTGATTTCTCAAGATATAATATTTACAGCCAAAGACATGAAGAAAATTTAGAGTTGGCTTCTTTTTCTTGAACAATTGATAGGGAGTCATGCATTTTTCTTGATTAACCAGAGAAATATTATGAGTGTAGCATGCAGTATTTACAGCTTCAACCCAGAAATATGTTGGTAAACTAGACTCTTCAAGCATTGTCCTTGCAGCTTCAATAAGTGATATGTTCTTCCTTTCTACTACTCCATTTTGTTGTGGAGTTCTTGCTGCTGAAAACTCAGGCAAAATCCCATTTTCTTCACAAAATGCTCACATGACAGAATTCTTGAACTCAGTTCCATTGTCACTCCTGATTCTTCTAACTTTGAAGTCAGGATGATTATTGACTTGCCTTATGTGATTGATGATGATTTCACTAGCCTCATCTTTAGACTTTAGGAAATATGTCCAAGAGAACTTTGAGAAATCATCTACAATTACTAGGAAAAATCTTTTCCTTCAGATGGACAACACATTGACTGGTCCAAACAAATCCATGTGTAGCAGTTGCAAAGGTTCTTCAATTGTTGAATCAAGCTTCTTCCTGAATGATGCTTTGATCTGCTTTCCTTTTTGGCAGGCATCACACAATCCATCCTTAGAAAACTCCACTTGAGGAATGCCTCTAACCAGTTCTTTCTTTGCAAGTTCATTCATGGTCTTGAAGTTTAAATGGGATAGTTTCTTGTGCCATAGCCAACTTTCATCTTGACTTGCTTTACTGAGAAGACAAGTAACAGATTCTGCATTTGATGAGTTGAAGTCAGCTTGGTACACATTTCCTTTTCTCACACCAGTGAGAACCACTTTGTTGCTTCTCTTGTTTATCACAACACAGGCTTCTGAGTTGAAGGTTACTGAATTGCCTTTATCACAAAGTTGACTGATACTCAACAAATTGTGCTTGAGACCATCCACTAAGGCAACCTCCTCAATGATGACATTGTCTTTTGAAATCAAGCCATATCCCACAGTATAACCCTTGCTGTCATCTCCAAAAGTAATACTTGGGCTAGCTCTCTCCTTGAACTCTGTGAGCAGGGTAGAATCACCAGTCATGTGTCTTGAACAACCACTATCCAAGTACCATAGATTTTTTCTGTTTCCCTGCACACATCAAAATCAAATCAAGTTGATTTTGGTACCCAAGTTTCCTTGGGTCCTGCCTTGTTAGCTTTCTTTTTCTATTTCTTAGGCTTTATCTCATTTGACTTGGGGATATCAAATTCATCCTTAGTCATTTGAGTTGAACCTTTGAAACCATTTATTGCAACAGAATTATCATGCATATTTTGACTAACAGGAAATGGCATGCTGTTAGTAAACATGTTATTCCAATAAGGCATGCTAAATGGCATTTATGGCATACTAAATGCAGCATAATAAGGATTTGGTGCAAATGGCATATTAGCAAATTGTGCATTCATATTCTGTGTAGACATAGCATTCATAGGCATAGAAGACATGACATTTATGTTGGAAAAATGAGGTGGCCCAGATATGGAAGTAGGCATGGCAGTTTTACAATTAACAGACAAATGATTTACACTACCACACTTGACACAGATTTTTCTAGGAGCATATTTATCAGGTGTGTAGTTGTTATGCTTGTTAATTCCTACTTTACCATTTCTATTATTTTTCTTTTTAGCCTCTATTTTAACCTCAATCTTTTCCAGTCTGTCACTCAATTGCTTGACAGTCATATGACCAATATTAGCCTTTTTCTTCTTCACTTGACTAGATTCTCCTAGAACAAAATTCTTGAAAACTGATCCATATTTCTCATTTAACTTGACAAGTTTGGCTTTACTCACAGGTTTGCTTACAGTCGACGGATGAGGATTTATATCACTCGACGTATAACCCTTTTTGTTATCTGACGGATGACCCTCATCATCCATCGAGTCTATATCTGTTAGCAATCCTTCAACCAAATTGGATTCTAGCTTCTCCTTATTCTTCTTCCAGGCTGCATCACAGAAGGACTCAATACTTTGAACTTTGGTGATTTGAGCATGAACATCTCTAGATGTTTTCCATGCCTTAATCACCTCATGTTCTCGTTCAAGCTGCTTCTTTAGGATCTCTTCTTTCTTCAAGGACTCAGTTAATTCATCCTTAGCAATTTTACACTCAATTCTCAATTTTTCAAATTCAATGAACTGAGACTCTAGCATATTATTCCTCCCACTTAAGAATACATTGTTTTCTTTAATTTTAGTATTTTTCTTAGTAAGAGACTTAAGTGTAACACGCAAATGATATAATTCTGTAGACATGTCATTTATTGCATCATTACACTCAGCTTTAGATAAATGTGCAAGGTTAGTGGTGATTACCTGATTACTTGAAGAACTTGTCTCTGTTTCATCAGACTTGGCCATTAGGGCTAGATTGACATAGCTAACATCCTCATCCTTATCCAGACCATCTGCTTCCCTGTCATTTTTTTATGTAATGAAAGCCCTTTCCTTTTGTTTGAGCAACTCAAAGTATTTCTGTTTATAATCCACAGGCTCAAACTTCTTTTTGCTGGAATATGACTTTCTACACTCACTGGCAAAGTGCCCTTCTAAGCCACATTTGAAACATTTGAATTTTGATTTATCCACCATGTTTCTATTTGGCTTAGTTGCTCTAAAGTTCTTTTTGAACTTGAGCTTGGCTAATCTTCTGGAAAGAAATGCCAGATGTTCATCAATATCTTCCATGTCATCTTGGCTCATAGAATCTTCATTTTCTGCTATCCTTGGCTTTTCTTGTTTTTCAAAGAGGAAAATTTCAAAATCCAAGATCCAACCATTATTAAATTGCAAGGTAATTATCCAAGGTTCCTTATGATTAGTTATGGCTATCCTAGGAGTTTAAGCTCCAAATTCCTTCACAATCTCTTTCAATAAATCATTTAAGAAGAGAGTGAATAGTGTTTTCAAGAAATTTAAATTGTTTGATCTTGTGTTTTTGGTTAGATTAAGCTTTGGTAAGGACTTTCAAGGGTGATTCCAAGCTCCTTAGTTACTCTTACTCACCAAGGAAGGTATAATCTCTTAACCTAGCATTGTTATTGAATATTAAGAGCTTATTATGAGTAGGATAGTTCATGAGAAGCATGGTGATTGAATATGTAGAGATTAGTTGGTTTTGTGATGTTTTTGGAGTTGTAAATCTTGGTTATTAGTTAATGAACTTAAGAATAGTTTTAGTTCATGTTTGAGAATAATATAAATTGGAGAACTTGAGGTGTTGGGGCTGTTTTAGTAATGTATGGATGGAGTTTGGTTGTATGGTTGAATTGTGGTTGATTATGGATTGATTTGGAGTAGGATAAAATTTGGTAATCGCGTAAATATAGCCGTCGTAATGCCCGATTTACTTTAGACTATTTTTGTTCTAAACATCAGGACCCATGAACTCACTTTTAGGTTCTGACCATTACCATGATTAGATAGTTCATGTTACGAGCTTCGTTTTGATATGTGGTTCGTTTGAATCCGAAGTACGGTTTAGGAGAAACGACCATTTTAAGTAACGGCGCTTCACGACCGAACCATTACCCCTCGCCTTGCTTTAAATGTTACAACCGGCATTTTCGTGTAATATTAATTGTAAATTTGGTGTAATTTTAAAGCCGAATGCCAATATATTCAACTATTGTATGTTTGTGTGAATGAGAATTTCTGCGTCTTAAATTTTCGTTATGTGGTATATGATTTTTTTTTCAAAGCAAAAGTTTATTTATTTCTTTTATTTTTGATTTATAAGGAATATTTTAAACCTTAAATAAATATCTTTTTAAAAGTTATTTTTTCACAAAATTCAAAAGTGTTTTTATAAAATTTCTAAAAATCCAAGTTATTTTATGGTACAAATTTTATAATTTTTGAACTTGTATTTTATTTTATAAAAATAAATCTTTATAAATGTTAGTTGTCATAATTAGCAAATTACATGATTGTCCTTGCATGCAAATCCTTTTCTATTCAATTCAAAGGGCTAAAGAGACAATTCCAACCCCACTAACTCTTAATTTTCTAGCCAAATTCCTTCTTTACCCTTGCATGCAAAATGAACCAAGTATAAGTGGAGGGATAGTCTTGTCAATTCTCATTCCCACTCACATTTGCTAAATTAAAAACCATAAAGCAAGCAATTGATATGATCATCCTCTCCACATCACACTTTCTCCTCCCACCCTCCTCACTCCCTCACTCTCGGCCCTCCCCCTCCTTCTCTCGGTTTTTCAGCCGAAACCAACCCCCTCCCCATTTTCTTCATTCCTCCACCAAGTTTCCACCTTCTACACAAGTAAATGTTACTTCCCATACCATGATCACATATATTCCAAGGAGTTTTGAGTAAAAAGTTTAAGTTTTAAAGTTGCATGTTAAGGTTTTAGTTGAAACTCAAAGTACAACCTTGATTTTTGTGGATTTAAGGTTTTTTTTAGAGGACTACAAGGAATGGTGAAGTGCCAAGTCTTGAGAAAGAAACTCTTGATGTTAAATGGCCATTCCTTTCCATTTCATTCGGCCATGACCTTAAGGGAGCCGAATGAATGGTCCTAGAGATCATTCTTGTTGCTTGGTTCAATTTTTGTATGTTTATGTGATAATGGCATGAAACATGTAGTGAAAATTTGATAAAACTCTTTGCATGCTAAGTGATCATCTAGGTATAGCTTATGCTAGGCTTGCATGTCAATTTTATGATAGAATATATTTAGAAAATATGTTGTTTTGGTTTGCAAAACTCGAAGTTATGCATGCATGTGAATTTCTCTTAAAATGTTATAAGATTTTGATCATTTGGAAAGATTTTGATAATAAGCTTTAATTTCAGTAGGAATAAGGTGTTAATATTGATTAATGCTCCTTGATGCATGGTAATAATTCGTGTATATCTTTTATAAAAATGCATAACTTGTTGTTTCAAAAACTTGATGATTTGTGAGTTGTGAAATGTGGTTTCTAAGTTTTGCCATGATTGCACCTTAGGTAAGGATGATCTCCACCAAGATTATTTTGAGTATAATGGAGTTATTTCATTAGATCACCATGTTTAAGTCTTGTTTTGGGTATTCGGTTGTTGGTGGTTGAGTTTGTCAAGTAAAAACCTTGGAGAAAGGAGAGTTATAGTTTCTGCAGAAAATCAGTTTAGTACCCTGAGGTTTAGAGTGAGTTTTGACCATGTTATTGATGTGCACTTTGAGGCCTAACCCACCAGAAGTTATTATTGGGAGTATATAAAAGGTTTTAGGTGTTGGTTGGAGGTTTGCATGTCATTTGGTTAGGTGCACAAGTAGAATAACAAAATCTGTCCAGCAGGGGACAGTTTTGTTGTAACTTAGAAATAGGGAGATTTGACCATGTCATGGGTAGGCCCTCATTAGGACCTGTTGGGCCTTAGTTAGAGGGAGTGTCAGAGAAGTTTTTCCAACCATAGATCATAGGATATGAGTTATAACCATGTGTCACAAGTTAATTCAAGTCAGGGCGTTTTCTGCCCAGAAAAACAGGGGAACCATGGACTTTGAGCTTAGGCCCAAGAAGGCCCAAGCCAGGCCCTTGAGCCAAATTAAGTTTGGGAGATGCCCTTAGGTCAGGAGGATCTTGTGTAAAAGTTTTGAAGGAAAACTTGTAGTTTAAGAGTGTCTAATACACTCAAGACACAATAGATATCATTCTGAAATTTGCACCAGTGAGCACTTTCACTTATCACATAGTTTTAGAACACTTAGGAGTGAGATTTAGGTTGACCACCATAGTTGTAAGATAGTATAAGGTCAGTAGAGCAAAAGGCCCAAGTGAGGGTCAATAGGTCTTGGATAGTTTAGTAAAGGCACATCGAGTTAGGAAGCCAAAAATTAGAAGACTTTGTCTAGTTTAGCGACCAAGTGACTTAAGTTGTGAGTCGAGATCATCCAAGCCAAGTGTTGCATTATGGTGTATATGGTGTTATTTGGTATTAATATATGATATGTGATTAAGTGGCTATGTGTGTGCAATTATAATTTAAAGGTGAATATAAATTAAGTACATATAGGCCTAAGTGTCATTTGTATTTAAATTCGGGTTGTAAATAGGTTAAGTTGGTGAGGATATATTATAATGAGGATTATTATTATTTATGTAGAATCTCGAGACGAGGGAAAACTTGCCATAAAGGTCGAGTGAAGCTTCCAGTTGCTCCCACCAGTCATACCAGACCAGCCTTTCTTAAGGCAAGTGATTCAACCTGTCTTTCGTATTCACTGTAAATAGTTCATTTATATCGATGCAACTATCCTGAGTCATTTTGATATATATATTTAAGTCAAGTGTATCTTATGTTTATCCTTGAAATGCCATGAACCCTTGAGTACGTATTGCAAGTAGTTCAAAAGTCTTATCATGATAGTAATTTAAAGTAATTTGAATGCCATGATAAAAGAAAGGGTAGTTACAACTCTTGGTTGATTCTCTTGATTAACATGCTAATGATTCCTAAGTATTGATATCTCATCCTGATACTTGAACCCCTACCTTGAACCCTGAAAGCCAGATATTTATCAAAGTGATTCCTCATTGATTACCCCTCTTTCTTATCTTAACGCTTGACAATTCTGATAAATCCTGAGCTAAAGATCATTTTTTCATACCTTAACACCCTTAGTATTCATGAAGCTTACCTTCTTGATGATGCAGCACTTGAACCTTGATGAGAAACCATTGCTTTAAGCCCAGTTTGGCATTACCCTTCATAATATCCAATAGCCTCGCTAAATTCCCTTGTCCAAACTTTGATATATGAAAACCATTCAGTTACCCTAATAGAGTATAGTTTTGTGGATCATGGCCCTGAAATTTAGTACCATATTTCCCGTGTTTCGAGTAGATCTATAATTCCTTGATAAAATATTTCTGTTAAAAGAGATTTTGTTATATTTCGGCATCAGTTTTTGAAATTAATAAAACGTGGGTTTTCAGTCCCAAAGGGGGATAAACGTTTTCTTGAATAGTGGATCTGGACTGAGACGCGAGTCCTTTCCACACTTATATTAGGCTTAAAAGTTGCCTAGGGATTCCCATTAATGTTGTAGAACCCAGCGAGGTTCGGGATTACTTCGCGGCTGATCACCGGCTGTAATCTGTAGCGTCATAAAATGATTTTGATTAAAAGTATGATTTTGAAGTTGTTTTGATACAAACAAAATGATGCCACCACCCAAAAGTTTTATCTCTCAATATCATTGGTTATGTCCTCTCATTGACATTCTTTAATGTATATCTCGACTTATGTTTTGTATCGTATTGATTAGCACTTGTTGAGCATTTGGCTAACTCCTTGCTTTACCCTGATATTACAGCTAACAGCTATGGTTAGATTCAAGCAGACCGCCCGTAAGACCTGTGATGTTGATGCTTATGTTCGAGCTCAGGTAGAATAAGAGATAGTAGTTTTGTGTGAGGACTCGATATTTAAAATCAGTTGTAATAGATGGTAGTGTTGGGCTGTTCCAAACCCTAAACTGTAAGATCTTGGATTTGGTTATGTTTATTTATTTTTTTAAATGGTGTAATAGTTACATTTACTTTGCTGTTTAAGTTGGGGGTGTGACAAGTTTTGGTATTAGAGCTACGGTTTAGAGTCCCTGGACAGCCCAAATAGGTTATAGGGTATATGTATAGGTTATAGATAATATGTGAGAGAGTAGGTTAAGTAAGTTTATTATTAATTCTCCTTTTATTGGTTTGTCAGCAAAGGGCGCATTCCTCGTCATCCTCTGGGACGGACGACACCATTGCTTTCTCCGTGTATGCTGAGTTGAGGCGCGAGTTCGACATGCTTCAGGGGAAGTACGACCGACTGATAGACCGACTAAAGAACGTGTACCCGGACAGCCGAAACTATGAAGGGAAGCCCAAGGAGCAAATGACTGCGAGACTTGAGACCTTGGTTCAGTACGTCAACACTAAGCTTGAGGAGATGCCAGCGCACCGAGACTGCACCAGCCAGTATGTCATTCAGATGGTGGTGGATGAGCTCCAGAGCATTGTGAAGACGCTTCGAGAGGAAAAGACTACCAAGCCCCGTTCAGATGGAGTGGAGCCTTAGTTCTTTCCATTTACCTTTTCATGTTGTTGTACTATCAGACCCCGTAGAATTCCCAGTTGTTTCCGTTATTTCCTTTAAATAAGCATGTTGTTCCTAGAATCAGACTTTGTCCTAATCCTATGTATTGTGACCTTTAAATTTCTATAATCATGCTCTATTGTTCCATTTGCTCTCAACTGTTATTTTACATTTTTATATGCATCGCCATATCTGCTTAACTTGAAACTTGACCTCATAAGTAAACAAGAATGCCATGCGATACCCTCAAAATATTTCAATCATTCATATCTGTTTTGACATAACTCTTATTTCAGGATTATGCCTCCCAAAAAGAAGAACCCTACAACCACATCCACCACAGACTCAAATATTCTTCGATTACTGGAAGCTTTGCAACAACAAACCAATGCTATAGCTCAACAACAACTAACCCTTCAACAGCGAATTGAAAACCAAGATAACCGTGAACCACACCAACCACCTGAACCACCAGTACCACCTAGACAAGTTGTCACTTTCAAAGCTTTTCAGAATGTGAATCCACCTGTATTCCATGATACCACTGATCCAGTAATAGCTAACACATGGATTAAGGAAATGGAAAGGGCTTTTGAGTTGGTACAGGTAGGAGACGATCAGAAGACGCTGTGTGCTACTTACTTCTTGAAGGGTGAAGTCATCTATTGGTGGGAATCAGTAAAAGCTATGGAAGCAACTCAACAAGTTTCTTGGGAGAGATTTAAGAAGTTATTTTTGGACAAGTATTACCCTAAGTACATGCAGAATTAGATGGAGCTTAAATTTCTTGAGTTGAAGCAAGGGAACATGACTGTATTGGAATATGAGAAGAAGTTCACTGAGTTGTCAAGGTTTGTAACAAAGTATACCAGCACCGAGGAGGAAAAAGCGAAGAAATTTCAGCAAGGATTGGAGCCTCGGATCAGAGATAGAGTGGCTATGTTTGAGCTTGAAACTTATACGGGAGTAGTACAGAAAGCTGCTCTGATTGAGAATAATGGGACGCAGTCAAGGAAGGAAAGGGATAACAAGAAGAGGAAGGTTCCATTTTATGGAGAAAAGTCTGAAGCCGGAAGTTCACAAGATCGGAATGTAAAGAGGATCGGATTCCATAAGGGCAGAAATTTTCAAAAGAAGGGAAATTTGGGCAAAAAAGCAAGAATCAAAAGGGAACAACCAGGCAAGCCAAGGACAAGTTAGAGAAACCAGGTTCCAGAGACCCGAATGCAAGCACTGTGGAAAAAGGCACCCCAGAGTGTGTAATAAGTTGAGCATGACATGCTATAGGTGCAATTAGAAGGGACATTTGGCGAATGAGTGCAAGATGCCGAAGCCAGGAGTTACGTGCTACAAGTGTGGGAAGACTGGACACATGGCTAGGGAGTGTAAGGCAATCGGACCAGTCAAAGCTCTAATGAACGTGGCAAGTACCAGTGCGAGCGTGACAGCTGAGGTATTGGCATTACCTCCACCACCCGCACCAACCCCGCAAGCAACAACAAGGACATTTGATATGAAAATGAAGGATGTTGTTCAGAATTCTGAGGTGATAGCAGGTACACTTTTACTCAATAATGTCAAAGCTAAAGTATTGATTGATTCGGGAGCAACAAGATCTTTCATATCAGAATCTTTTGTTGATAAGCTTCAATGTGATAAAATGATTATGAGTGAGGTAGTAAATGTGGTAATTGCGAACCAAGAGAAGATTCATGTGAATCAATTTTGTCCGAAGTGTGAGATCGATATTTCGGGATATAAGTTTTCAACCGACTTGATACTCTTCAAGTTGGGGGAGTTTGATATAATTCTAGGTATGGATTGGTTAGGAGAGAATAACGCTCAGATTAATTGTAAGACCAAGAAAGTGTATTTAAAGACGAAGAGTGGAGAGAAGGTAGTATTTAAGGGGCAAAGGCAAGAATAGCTATTTCTTACAATCGTTCAGGATAAGAAGCTACTTAGAAAAGGTTGTGAGTCATTCCTAGCGTATCTAGTTGATTCAGAAAAAGGCAGTCCCAGCCTAGAAGATATCCCCATAGTTAATGAGTTTCCCGACGTGTTTACAGACGAACTACCAGGCTTACCACCAGATCGACAAATCGAGTTCGAGATCAACCTTGCTCCAGGAACGGAACCAGTTTCAAAGGCCCCATATAGGATGGCACCAGCAGAAATGAAAGAGTTGGCGAGCCAGCTACAAGAATTGTTAAATAAAAGAGTCATACGGCCAAGTACGTCGCTATGGGGAGCACCTGTTCTGTTTGTCAAGAAGAAAGATGGGAGTATGCGGCTATGCATAGATTATCGGGAGTTAAATAAGGTGACGATCAAGAACCGCTACCCGCTACCAAGAATATATGACCTTTTTAATCAGCTGAAGGGAGAAAAATGCTTTTCAAAGATCGACTTGAGATCGGGATACCATCAAATAAAGATCAAGGAAGAAGATATTCCCAAGACAGCATTTAGGACCATATATGGGCATTATGCATTCCTAGTAATGCCGTTTGGATTGACCAACGCCCCGACCGCATTTATGGATCTGATGAATCGAGTATTTAAGAAGTAGTTGGACAAGTTTGTCGTGGTATTCATTGATGACATCCTTATTTATTCTAAGTCGGAAGAAGAGCATAAACAGCACCTCTGGATAGCATTGGAGATACTTCGGCAAGAGAAGTTGTATGCCAAGTTTACCAAATGTGAGTTTTGGTTAAAGGAAGTTCAATTTTTGGGGCATGTCATTGGAAATGAAGGAGTTAAAGTGGATCCGGCAAAGATTGAGGCAGTTATAAGTTGGGAGAGGCCAAAGACTCCTACGGAAGTGCGAAGTTTTCTAGGATTGGCAGGATACTATAGAAGGTTCGTCAAGGATTTTTCGAAAATCGCCACGCCATTGACCAAGTTAACCAGAAAGAATCAAAAGTTTGAATGGAGTGCAGAATGTGAGGATAACTTTCAAGAGTTGAAGCAGAGATTGGTAGCAGCTCCGGTATTAGTGCTTCCAGATGACCAAGGAAACTTTGTGATATTCAGCGACGCTTCACATAAGGGATTGGGTTGTGTGTTAATGCAACATAGTAAGGTGATTGCGTATGCGTCAAGACAGTTGAAACCACATGAGTTGAAGTACCCGATGAATGACTTGGAACTAGCCGCCATAGTGTTCGTACTTAAGATTTGGAGACATTACCTCTACGGAGAAAAGTGTGAAATCTACACAGATCATAAGAGTTTAAAGTATATTTTCACTCAGAAGGAGCTCAATATGAGGCAGATGAGATGGCTGGAATTGATCAAGGACTATGATTGCTCGATAAATTACCATCCTGGAAAGGCGAATATTGTGGACGATGCTCTAAGTAGGAAGGAGAGACTGAATATGATGACAACATCAAAGGAATTATCTGAAGAAATCAAGAGATTTGAACTGGAACTTTGTGATTGCGGAAAAGTTGAGGAAGTTTGTCGTGCAATGACCTTTCAGCCAACACTAGTGGAAAAGATAAAGAAGTGTCAAGAAGAAGTAATGGAGAAAGAGAAGAATCAGTTATCTGGAGAGGAGATTAATACTCAAAGGGATGAGCAAGGGATACTAAGGTTTTCTTCCAGAATTTAGATTCCTCATGTACCTGAATTAAAGAATGAGATCCTACTCGAAGCCCACAATTCGAAATTTTCAATCCACCCTGGGAGTACCAAGATGTATCGGGACTTAAAGAAAAACTTTTGGTGGCCAAATATGAAGTGAGACGTAGCGGAATGGGTTGCGAAGTGTTATACTTGTCAGAAAGTGAAGGCAGAACATCAACGACCAAGCGGATTAATTCAGCCCCTAAAGATTCCAGAATGGAAATGGGAAAATATCACTATGGACTTTATAGTAGGACTACCGCGAACGAAATCCGGTCATAATGCTATATGGGTTATAGTTGATCGTCTTACGAAGTCAGCGCATTTCCTTCCAATTAACGAGAAGTTGTCATTAGACAAATTGGTTTATCTGTATGTGCGCGAAATCGTACTAAGGCATGGAGTACCCGTATCAATAGTTTCAGACAGAGATCCCCGATTTAACTCGAGATTCTGGAAGGAATTTCAAGAATGTCTTGGCACGAAGTTGAATATGAGCACGGCGTACCACCCGCAGACTGATGGTCAGAGCGAAAGGACAATTCAAACAATCGAAGACATGTTGCGCAGTTGTGCAATCGATTTTGCAGGAAGTTGGGATGACCACTTGTCGTTGATTGAATTCTCTTACAACAATAGCTATCATTCCAGTATTGGCATGCCACCATACGAAGCTTTGTACGGGCGAAAATGTAGATCACCAACAAGTTGGGATGAAGTAGGAGAAGGAAGAATTCTCGGCTTGGAATTGGTACGACAGTTGCATGAAACAGTCAAGTTAATTCAGAAAAGGTTGCTTGCTGCTCAAGATAGACAGAGGAAGTATGCGCATCCAGCGCGTAAGGATGTTCGATTCCAAATTGGCGAAGCTGTTTTGTTGAAGGTGTCACCTAGAAAAGGGTTGTCTATATTTGGCAAGAAAGGGAAGTTAGCACCTAGATATATAGGTCCTTTTGAAATTTTGAGTCAAGTGGGGAAGGTGGCCTACGAGTTGGCCTTACCACCTCAGTATCAGCATGTGCATAATGTGTTCCATGTGTCGTTGCTTAAGAAGTACAATCCTAACGCTAGCCATGTGATAGAATATGAACCAGTAGAAATTCAGGCAGACCTGTCATTTGTGGAGCAACCGGTCAAAATACTCGACTCGCAAGAGAAGAGTCTTAGAAATAAGTCAGTAAAGTTAGTAAAAGTACTTAGGAGGAACCCTAAGGTCGAAGAATCGACTTGGGAGTTAGAGTCTGATATGCGTTCCCGGTATCCTCATCTGTTCTCTTAGATTCTGGGGTCCCTTAAGGGGGAGAGGATGTTATAACCGGCATTTTCGTGTAATATTAATTGTAAATTTGGTGTAATTTTAAAGCCGAATGCCAATATATTCAACTATTGTATGTTTGTGCGAATGAGAATTTCTGCGTCTTAAATTTTCGTTATGTGGTATATGATTTTTTTTCAAAGCAAAAGTTTATTTATTTATTTTATTTTTGATTTATAAGGAATATTTTAAACCTTAAATAAATATCTTTTTAAAAGTTATTTTGTTCACAAAATTCAAAAGTGGTTTTATAAAATTTCTAAAAATCCAAGTTATTTTATGGTATAAATTTTATAATTTTTGAACTTGTATTTTATTTTATAAAAATAAATCTTTATAAATGTTAGTTGTCATAATTAGCAAATTACATGATTGTCCTTGCATGCAAATCCTTCTCTATTCAATTCAAAGGGCTAAAGAGACAATTCCAACCCCACTAACTCTTATTTTTCTAGCCAAATTCCTTCTTTACCCTTGCATGCAAAATGAACCAAGTATAAGTGGAGGGATAGTCTTGTCAATTCTCATTCCCACTCACATTTGCCAAATCAAAAACCATAAAGCAAGCAATTGATATGATCATCCACTCCACTCACCATCACACTTTCTCCTCCCACCCTCCTCACTCCCTCACTCTCGTCCCTCCCCCTCATTCTCTCGGTTTTTCAGCCGAAACCAACCCCCTCCCCATTTTCTTCATTCCTCCACCAAGTTTCCACCTTCTACACAAGTAAATGTTACTTTTCATACCATGATCACATATATTCCAAGGAGTTTTGAGTAAAAAGTTTAAGTTTTAAAGTTGCATGTTAAGGTTTTAGTTGAAACTCAAAGTACAACCTTGATTTTTGTGGATTTAAGGTTGTTTTTGAGAGGACTACAAGGAATGGTGAAGTGCCAAGTCTTGAGAAAGAAACTCTTGATGTTAAATGGCCATTCCCTTCCATTTCATTCGGCCATGACCTTAAGGGAGCCGAATGAATGGTCCTAGAGATCATTCTTGTTGCTTGGTTCAATTTTTGTATGTTTATGTGATAATGGCATGAAACTTGTAGTGAAAATTTGATAAAACTCTTTGCATGCTAAGTGATCATCTAGGTATAGCTTATGCTAGGCTTGCATGTCAATTTTATGATAGAATATATTTAGAAAATATGTTGTTTTGGTTTGCAAAACTCGAAGTTATGCATGCATGTGAATTTCTCTTGAAATGTTATAAGATTTTGATCATTTGGAAAGATTTTGATAGTAAGCTTTAATTTCAGTAGGAATAAGGTGTTAATATTGATTAATGCTCCTTGATGCATGGTAATAATTCATGTATATCTTTTATAAAAATGCATAACTTGTTGTTTTAAAAACTTGATGATTTGTGAGTTGTGAAATATGGTTTCTTTTGTTTTGCCATGATTGCACCTTAGGTAAGGATGATCTCCACCAAGATTATTTTGAGTATAAGGGAGTTAGTTCAGTAGATCACCATGTTTAAGTCTTGGTTTGGGTATTGGGTTGTTGGTGGTTGAGTTTGTCAAGTAAAAACCTTGGAGAAAGGAGAGTTATAGTTTCTACAGAAAATCAGTTTAGTACCCTGAGGTTTAGAGTGAGTTTTGACCATATCATTGATGTGCACTTTGAGGCCTAAGCCACCAGAAGTTAGTATTAGGAGTATATAAAAGGTTTTAGGTGTTGGTTGGAGGTTTTCATGTCATTTGGTTAGGTGCACAAGTAGAATAACAAAATCTGTCCAGCAGGGGACAGTTTTGTTGTAACTTAGAAATAGGGAGATTTGACCATGTCATGGGTAGGCCCTCATTAGGCCCTGTTAGGCCTTAGTTAGAGGGATTGTCAGAGAAGTTTTTCCAACCATAGATCATAGGATATGAGTTATAACCATGTGTCACAAGTTAATTCAAGTCAGGGCGTTTTCTGCCCAGAAAAACAGGGGAACCATGGACTTTGAGCTTAGGCCCAAGAAGGCCCAAGCCAGGCCCTTGAGCCACATTAAGTTTGGGAGATGCCCTTAGGTCAGTAGGGTCTTGTGTAAAAGTTTTGAAGGAAAACCTGTAGTTTAAGAGTGTTTAATACACTCAAGAAACCATAGATATCATTCTGAAATTTGCACCAGTGAGCACTTTCACTTATCACATAGTTTTAGAACACTTAGGAGTGAGATTTAGGTTGACCACCATAGTTGTAAGATATTATAAGGTCAGTAGAGAAAAAGGCCCAAGTGAGGGTCAATAGGTCTTGGATAGTTTAGTAAAGGCACATCGAGTTAGGAAGCCAAAAATTAGAAGACGTTGTCTAGTTTAGCGACCAAGTGACTTAAGTTGTGAGTCCAGATCATCCAAGCCAAGTGTTGCATTATGGTGTATATGGTGTTATTTGGTATTAATATATGATATGTGATTATGTGGCTATTTGTGTGCAATTATAATTTAAAGGTGAATATAAATTAAGTGCATATAGGCCTAAGTGCCATCCGTGTTTAAATTCGGGTTGTAAATAGGTTAAGTTGGTGAGGATATATTATAATGAGGATTATTATTATTTATGTAGGATCTCGAGACGAGGGAAAACTTGCCATAAAGGTCGAGTGAAGCTTCCAGTTTCTCCTACCAGTCAGACCAGACCAGCCTTTCTCAAGGCAAGTGATTCAACCTGTCTTTCGTATTCATTGTAAATAGTTCATTTATATTGATGCAACTATCCTGAGTCATTTTGATATATATATTTAAGTCAAGCGTATCTTATGTTTATCCTTGAAATGCCATGAACCCTTGAGTACGTATTACAAGTAGTTCAAAAGTCTTATCATGATAGTAATTTAAAGTAATTTGAATGCCATGATAAATGAAAGTGTAGTTACAACTCTTGGTTGATTCTCTTGATTAACATGCTAATGATTCCTAAGTATTGATATCTCATCCTGATACTTGAACCCCTATAGAACCTTACCTTGAACCCTGAAAGCCAGATATTTATCAAAGTGATTCCTCATTGATTACCCCTCTTTCTTATCTTAAAGCTTGACAATTCTGATAAATCCTGAGCTAAAGATCATTTCTTCATACCTTAACACCCTTAGTATTCATGAAGCTTACCTTCTTGATGATCCAGCACTTGAACCTTGATGAGAAACCATTGCTTTAAGCCCAGTTTGGCATTACCCTTCATAATATCCAATAGCCTCGCTAAATTCCCTTGTCCAAACTTTGATATATGAAAACCATTTAGTTACCCTAATAGAGTATAGTTTTGTGGATCATGGCCCTGAAATTTAGTACCATATTTCCCGTGTTTCGAGTAGATCTATAATTCCTTGATAAAATGTTTCTGTTAAAAGAGATTTTGTTATATTTCGGCATCAGTTTTTGAAATAAATAAAATGTGGGTTTTCAGTCCCAAAGGGGGATAAACGTTTTCTTGAATAGTGGATCTGGATTGAGACGCGAGTCCTTTCCACACTTATATTAGGCTTAAAAGTTGCCTAGGGATTCCCATTAATGTTGTAGAACCCAGCGAGGTTCGGGATTACTTCGCGGATGATCACCGGCTGTAATCCGTAGCGTCATAAAATGATTTTGATTAAAAGTATGATTTTGAAGTTGTTTTGATACAAACAAAATGATGCCACTACCCAAAAGTTTTATCTCTCGATATCATTGGTTATGTCCTCTCATTGACATTCTTTAATGTATATCTCGACTTATGTTTTGTATCGTATTGATTAGCACTTGTTGAGCATTTGGCTCACTCCTTGCTTTACCCTGATATTATAGCTAGCAGCTATGGTTAGATTCAAGCAGACCGCCCGTAAGACCTGTGATGCTGATGCTTATGTTCGAGCTCAGGTAGAATAAGAGATAGTAGTTTTGTGTGAGGACTCGATATTTAAAATCAGTTGTAATAGATGGTAGTGTTGGGCTGTTCCAAACCCTAAACTGTAAGATCTTGGATTTGGTTATGTTTATTTATTTTTTAAATGGTGTAATAGGTACATTTACTTTGCTGTTTAAGTTGGGGGTGTGACATTGAAAGCTTGGTTAAGGACTTTAAATGACTAATTGGGATATGAAACAATTATGTTAAGTGGATTAGGAAGTTGGTAAGGTACTCGCGAAAGAATCGCCTTAAAATTCTTAATGGTTAATTTATTAAAAATGGTGGAGCCGAGGGTACTCGAGCGACTTAAGAGAATCGTTGAGCGCAAAGCGAGCGTTAGAGTCTAATTGGTTAAAGTATAGATTCATAAGCGACTTTGGTTTAATTCCAACTTATATGTGGTTTATAGGTTACCAGACTCATCCCAGGACTTTTACCACCCCCAGTCGCTCAGGCAAGTTTTCTATCCGTTATACTGTTGTTGTGATGTATATATGTATATGCATTATCTTGTGATAGATGCATGTTGGTTAATTAGCAAATTTTGCGATATATTGAAGCATGCTGATATGGTATATATATGCATGTCTGTTTCGTAATCTGGTTATCTATCTGTTGATTTCAATTGCTTATAAGTTGCATAATACCTATGCTAGAAATAAGCAGTAGTTGCGTATACCCTTAGTATAGGGGACCCAAAGGTGAACATTTTTTAAATCGGGAGTCGATGTTCCCGAGTATAATATATATATATATATATATATATTTATATATATATATATATTGATATAGTTTTCAAAACTATTAATCAAATAAGGTTTATTCGATAACTTTATTTTATTTAACGAATATTATTTTGAATATTCATTCGAGGACTTGTGACTCCGCTTACTTTATTTAATGAATATTATTTTGAATATTCATTCGAGGACTTATGACTCCGCTTACTTTATTTAATGAATATTATTTTTGAATATTCATTCAAGGACTTATGACTCCGCTTATTTTATTAAATAATATTCTTTATTTTATTAAAGAATAATATTTCGATAATCAAACTTATTTTCGATTATTCAAATAAAGATCATACTTTCGTATAAGTATATCTTTGGTTATTAATATTCATTTCAAGTATGAGTTTTAAAACTTTTACTTCAATTATTTTTATAAGGATTATCCTTATGGTAATATTATTTAAATAATAATATTCAGATATTTTCTAATATATCGGGACTGATTTATTTCATTAAATCAGCATTACTCCAAACATTCTTAAAAATGTTTTCGAGTCTTCAAAATGAATTTAAAAGTTAGAGCGGATCCCAAAAACTCGTTTCCAGAATTAAGATCTTCCTTTCGAAGGAGACTTGAATATTCGCTCAAAAAAAATCTTAGGGATCCGGCTCTATGGTGTATTTTATATTCGCAACGAGGTTGCTATTTTGAGAAAACAATTTGATTACTTGCCCAATGTTCGGGAAGTAAGTCCATCTAATTGAGTCGGCATAAGCGACAGGCCGGGGTACGGTCTATGAAGGTGTAAGAGGCTGGTTGACAGTCCATCCACGCGTGAGTGGCCGGGTAATGGTCTAGCCCGAGGTCCTAATGCGGCCAGGGTGATGACCGGCGAGGAATTCATCCATCTACAGTAGAAAAGGTTACTTATTGGTATCTTTGCCTGATCAGCAAGATATCGGGTTTATGCCAAAATTCTTTTCTTTCCAAAATTCTGTGAAAAGTATATATGTATATATATATACTGAATATTTTGCGACTTGGTCGCGTTAAGATATCAACTTGGTTCATTTCTTCTTGACGAAGACTTTCATGAGTACTATGAGAATGCTCATATATTGTTAATTATAATACATATTATTTCGGTGGGCTTGTTGCTCACCCTTGCTTTCTTCTTTCATCACACAACATCAGATAGACAAGATGAATAGGACCAAGCTCCCAATTCGCGAGCGGATAGGAAACGTTCCGCAGTTTCCTATAGGCGTTGATGTCACTGTAGCTGAGGTAGAGATTACCAATAGGCTAGGCTTTCAACTTTTGATGTACCAGACTTATGTATCTTTATGAATTGTAATAATGGCAAAGAATATGTAAATTTATTCAGAAACCCTTTTAAGGTATAATGGTTTATAATTGTGGAATAAAATGACTTGTGTTATTTTTGGGTATTCATCTCTGAGACTATAACTTGTGGTGTGTGTGTATATTGTGGGGTCACAGTACGCAGTAGTTGGTTGATTGTTAAGATTAAGTATTATTAAGGGAAATGGAACTCGTGACAACCCGGATCCCCGACCCCGGATTTGGGGGTGTTACAGAAATGGTATCAGAGCTAAGCGTTATAAACCTCAGAGATGATGTGGCATTAAAATAATAAGTTCACTAAGATAATAAGAACTCTTGCCAAGTTCATAGTCGGACTACCTAACTTAGTATTGACAGTTAAAACCCTTATGGGAACCCTTATAAATATCGTGATAGAAGCGTAGTTCGTTATCGTATAGGGTAGCGGGACTCCGAACCCTGAGGTTGAGGAGCAACAACGCGATGATGTTTTACTACATATTGGGGATCAGATTGTGGATCCGATAGAGCGTCTTAACGCAGGATCGGATGATGTTCATATTGAGGATGTAGCGGTTGAGGATGTTATCCTAGAAGGGATTGTTGTTGAGGAGGATCCCGTGGAGGATCCTGACAAGATTGAATAAAGGACCAATGAGGATTTGATGACCATGGTTAGGGAACTACCAGAGGTAGGATTGGCCGGTCACTACCAGAGGTTCGTTCAAGTTTGTAAAGATAGTAGCCCCTTTAACACGGCTTACTCATAAGACTGAGAAGTTCGAATGGACAGAGAAATGCGAGAACAGCTTTTTAGAACTAAAGCAAAGATTGGTGACGGCCCCTATGATGGCGTTGCCGGATGGAATAGGAGATTTTATGATCTGTAGTGACGCTTCGCATAAGGAATTAAGGTGCTTCTTATACAGCACATCAAGGTAATCGTGTACGCGTCAAGACAATTAAGGGAATATAAAATTCGATATCCCCACCCATGAGCTTGGGCTCGTGGCAATAGTTTTGCCCTAAAGATTTGAGGCACTACTTGTATGGAGAGAAGTGCGAGATTTACATAAGCCATGAGTGCTCTAGTATGTTTTCACGCAGGAAGAGCTCAACATGCGCCAGAGGAGGTGGTTAGAGCTAATCAAGGATTATAATTATGAGATTCTTTATCATCCAGGGAAAGCCAAAATGGTGGCTAATGTCCTTAGTGTAAAGGAGAGACTCAAGATGATAATGTCTTTGGGAGAGTTGATAAGAGATTTCGAGAAAATGGAAATAGAAGTGAAGGTAACCGGAGCCGGTACCGAAAAGCTGTTTGAGATTGTAATGCAGCCCGAATTATTGGAAAAGATCATATTGTGCCAATAAAAGTGATGAATGAAGGCAGAGAGCCAATGACTGGAGAAGAGATTAATACCGAGAAAGATGAAAGGGGAATAATGAGGTGTTCCTACAGAATTTGGGTTCCAAATGTTCAAGAGCTTAAAGATGAGATCTTAGATGAAAGCCCTAGTTTGAGGAATAAGATTTACAGCAAACCCTGAACGTGATAGTCAGGGAGGTCGCCATCAAGATAGAAGGAACCCATAACATAATGAAGTGGAAAATAAGGATTTAAAATATGTAGGATGACCCCGATTATGGGGAGGAGGAGGGAACGTTCAGACTAAGGAAATAGAAGTCGAGTAAGGAAAGGAGACCCGAGACGGTACTCCTATACGACAATTCATGGACCTTTCTAAACAGAACTTAGACTATTATCCCCAACCATCACCCTGAGGAAACAATGCGGTGATAAAAAAAAATTTCAGGACCTTTAAGTCGCTAAGCTCGCAGAGTTCCAAGGAACAAGCTGACCCAGTCGAGGCAAGGGCCTGGCTAAAATAAATAGAGGAATCATTCGAGATTCTAATTGACGAAGTGCAAACGACTGTTTTTATCACTTACCTTCCTAAGAGAGAGGCCACCCGCTGGTGAAAGGCCAAGGAAGGCACGGAGCCAGAGGTTATAATAAACTGATTAAAGTTTAGACAATTGTTTTCGGGAAAGTAATTCCCAAGGTTAAGGAGATAGTGTAAAAGCTTTAGAGTCGAAACAAAGGTGGATGAGTATGATAAATTATGAATCTAAGATTGTAAAAGTTGTCAAGATTCGTTCCGATGACAAGAATCCCAGAACAACGTGATGTTTGAAGTCAATGATTAGTGGATTCATGAAATGATTGTAAGAGAAAGGAAAAAAAACTGAAGTGGGAAGAAATAAAAAGGCAATACAGTTTGAGGAATGATAAGGGAGTTGGGTATGAGGAAACCCTAAAGACTCGTAGCAATAGAAATAGAAAAGTATGTAATCATCAGGATGAGGATGATTCACCATGAGTTAAAGTTGATGGTTGAAGGCATAAGAGATACATATATTTTATCCCCAGTAAGTTGGGAGGATTCGAGGAAACCTTGAGATAGTTCGAAGGATAAATAATGAGACACGGATAGACTGAGGAGACAAGAAAGTAAGAAATTAGGAAAAATTGGATGAAGGAAGTGACATTCAAGAATGTGAAGTGTAAGACTGGTGGCATGATACCCAGAAAGGGAGACGCCAGGTATGAATGACATCCCAACATTGAGATGACTGTTTGAGATAAACAACAAAAGTAAATGAGGAATTATTAAGAAGAAGTTCACGTTGAACATGACCAATATCTTCCAAAACATCCATGTTGTCAATACCAAATTAGAAAAGAAAAGCGGGTAACCATTGTTATCTTTTGAGGGCCATATGGGTTGACCTCAGTTTGAATAAGGATGCTATTGTGAAATTGGTCTAGACTATCTGGGTGGGAATGATTGAATAAGATAATCTATCAAGGATATATGACTTGATTTATCCATGGAAGGATGCAAGTACCTTTTTAAAGGTGGAATTAAGGATATAACTTTGATAACTTGAGATGAACCATAGGGGAATGCATGAAGGTTGGCATTTCACCCTTAATAGGGACAGTATGAGTTTTGACAGTATGAATTGGAAAGGATTAAGGTAACCACAACCTTTAAGGATCTGTGGAGAAATTTTTTAGAAGTACATAGACAATGGTTCTAGTATTAGTAAATGGTATTTTGATATGCCCTGTATCTAGGGACTACAGGAGGAACGATTCAAGGATAACCTTAGAGGTTTTACAAGGAGAAAGGTAATATTCAAAGTTCTCAAGAATAGAAATTTTGATAAAGATAATATGACATAATTATAATAATGCCAGGTGGGCACGTGTTGAACCATAAGAAAGTATAGATCGACCCAATGAAGGTCGAGATTGGTGAAAACGAGAAGGACCCAAGATAAGAGACGTCCTAAGTATGATCGAGAGTCAGTCGTGATAATGATTAACCTCTAAAGACTGAGGCAATAACTTATGGAAAAATGGTGGTATTTTTTTTTACTCATCAGATTTTAAGGAAAACATCTTCACACAAGCAGTGATTGGAAAGGAGGTAGAAAATTTAGTTGGAGATCGTTCAAATGACATTGATTGTAAAGAAATTTTACTATCAGGAAAGGCCAAAGAGGTGGCCGACACTTTAAGTGTAAGAGAGCAATTATAGGCGCTCGTGCCAGAGGAATACAGTGATGATGGTTGAAACCGTAAAGGTTGTATTATGGTTTGGAAGATTGACATTCCTTCTGATGACTGTGCAATACCCAACCGTAATAGTAGTTGGTAAAGGTTTAATTCGTGTAATCGCCATGAGCGGGCTATCTATCTTAGAAGGTCCTATCTTGAGAATAATCCAGGACCATGTTTCAAAAAAGGACTAAAAGAACCTTTGAGTTAAGTCTTCTATTGAAGGCGTATGATTAAGAATGGTATTAACCTGCTATCGTTGCTTTGATTGAAACTCTTCTGTAATTTTATCTGCTCCATGTCATGAAAGTACGTCAGGATCTGGAGTGTTCTTCATGAATTATGAATGGTGATTATGTTAACTCCTTAGAAGAATTTGATACGACAGGTATGGACTCCGTATGGTTAACTATTAAGATCCAAGGAAAACGAATGACTACAGTAGGTCAGTGGTGGACCATAGTAATGCAACAATGATTCTGCGAGTAATGAGCCGATTACAGTCGTGAGAGTTGTATTGGAATGGATGTTGAGATTGAGTACCACTAATCAGGTCGTGGTGGTGTATAAGTTATCATTGATAGACTACTTAAGTAGATTATCTACCTATT
This sequence comes from Apium graveolens, assembly GCF_009905375.1. Lineage (NCBI taxonomy): Eukaryota > Viridiplantae > Streptophyta > Magnoliopsida > Apiales > Apiaceae > Apium > Apium graveolens. Next base: position 96,805,548 of record NC_133648.1, read on the forward strand.
GAATATTTATTCCTTCTTATCAATAGAGAGTCGTATTACTATACGAGGAAGGTTGCGGTGCAAGCATAGAATTCTAGTAACGATGATGTCTAGAATGAGATCCCAGATTCGATTTTCGATGTCGAGGGAGTTTCAAAGGTGATTGTGTATAAGCTTGAGCAAGAGCATGGGTCCATAGAATGATGGATGGAATAGTAAATATTTAAGCATGTGAAATGCGATGCTATTATACTTGATGTGGATTTATATACATATATGTTTTGTTCTCCTATGTTAAACCTCTATAGTTCAGAGGTAGATTCCAAGCTAGATATTTTGTGGCAGTATATTTTATATATATACAATTCTCTTCCGTTCGTTCTTTTTTCTTCTTTTCATTTCATGTAAGCTGAGAAGAACAACCCTTCCAGAAGGGGAGGTATTTCCGAATGACTATCTATCTGTGTGATAGAAGCCTGGTAGGATACCACATGTTGTTTAATTTCTCGTCAAGTACTAAAGGTTGGCCACCTTCTGTACTAACTATGCGATATAACAAGTGTTCATGATCATAGTGATCTCTCAATAAATTCTTTTACTTCTATATGATTGATCAAACTTTGGAAAATAGAAACAGCTGAAAAAGGAGTAGTAAAGTTATGGTGGTATTCAGAATGGAAACATGTTCGTGATACTAAGGTTGACGTGGTTATTAAAAGGTTATAGAACGCTAACGAGCAAAAGTATAACCAGTATAATATTAGGTGCGGAAGATAGTAATGACTACGAACAAGAAAAGAAGGAGTATTGAGAAGCAAAAGCTATAATGCTAGAAGCTAAGATGAGAGTCTGTGCAATAGACTTGAAAGAAATTGGAATGATCACTTAACACGGATTGAGTTTTCTTACGACAATAGATCATATGTCATTATTGAGATATCGCCTTATGAGATCCTTGAGGGAAGACAATGTCGATCTCCCTTATGATAGGATGATGTTACAGAGCGCAAGATGCTCAGACCAGTAGTGGTCCAAAGGACCAAGGATATAATAGATCTAATCAGAGGACGGCTGGTAGTAGCCCAAGGTGGACATAAAAAGTATGTTGATTTGACACGAAAGGACAAGGAATAGGAAATAGGGGACCTAGTAATGTTAAAGGTATCCCTTGGAAAGGATGGAAGAGGTTCGGAAAGAAAGGAAAGCTAAGCTCACGAATTGTTAGACCCTTTGAGGTATTAAGACGTATTGGGAAGTTAGCATATGAGCTAGTCCTACCCCCGAACATGTAGCAAGTTCATAACGTCTTCCACGTATCAATATTAAGGAAGTATAATTCGGATGCCAGACAAATAGGGGCATATGAGCGCATAGACATGCAACCCGACGTAACCTATATAGAGCAACCATGAAGGGTTATAGATTGAAAAGGAACAAGTGCTTAGGAGAAGGGCTATCAAACTAGTCAGAGTTTGATGGTAGAACCACAATGTGGGAAGATTGACTTGAGAGTTAGAAAGTGCAATGCTAAGAAAGTACCCCTATTCATTTTTTTCCTGATTCCGGGACGGAATCCTTTTAAGGAGGGGAGACTATAATAACCCCAAAATTTTTGAACTTTTAGTAACCCTTATGAATAGTGTTTTGCTGATTATGCTGAATAAGAAAACTTTCCATGCCACACTATGTAGGGGTTCTTCTATTGTTATTTTGAGATCTTATTAGTACTTTATATGGGATATAAGTGTATGTAAGGATCGTCAGAATCCAAATTCGAACACTTTGATTTTTCCTGAAAATCCACCAGATACCGAAAGAATTGAGTATAAGGGAACAGGATAAAAAGGATTTAAATTAAAGGATTATAAGAAAGGATCATAAAAAGAATATAATGTATTGAGAAAGGTTAAGGGAACCCAAGTAATAAGATCCTGGGTATGATCCCTCAAACGATAAACGAAAACGAAAGTTAAGCGAACCTATAACAGATCAGCGGTCATTAGCCAAGTAATTAGGAGCTAATCAAAGAGGTTAGTGAGGATGATGTCATCAAACCAATAAGAAGAGGACAAGCATGGGAAGATGACATAAGAATGATGACCTAAGCATGACCAAAAAGGAAGGAAGGTTGGTTGATTATAAACCACACAAAATTCACCATGGTTAAAAGGTAATAAATCAAAACAAAAGTGGATCAACCAAGCCAAACAAATCAAAAAACACCAAAACAAAGTTGACTCTCATTATTTAAGAGAAGCTCTCGGCTTTTCTTATTTTTCAAAGAGGAAAATTTCAAAATCCAAGATCCAACCATAGTTAAATTGCAAGGTAATTATCCAAGGTTCCTTATGATTAGTTATGGCTATCTTAGGAGTTTAAGCTCCAAATTCCTTCACAATCTCTTTCGATAAATCATTTAAGAAGAGAGTGAATAGTGTTTTCAAGAAATTTAAATTGTTTGATCTTGTGTTTTTGGTTAGATTAAGCTTTGGTAAGGACTTTCAAGGGTGATTCCAAACTCCTTAGTTACTCTTACTCACCAAGGTATAATCTCTTAACCTAGCATTTTTATTGAATATTAAGAGCTTATTATGAGTAGGATAGTTCATGAGAAGCATGGTGATTGAATATGTAGAGATTAGTTGGTTTTGTGATGTTTTTGGAGTTGTAAATCTTGGTTATTAGTTAATGAACTTAAGAATAGTTTTAGGTCATGTTTGAGAATAATATAAATTGGAGAACTTAAGGTGTTGGGGCTGTTTTAGTAATGTATGGATGGATTTTGGTTGTATGGTTGAATTGTGGTTGATTGTGGATTGATTTGGAGTAGGATAAAATTTGGTAATCGCGTAAACATAGCCGTCGTAATGCCCGATCTACTTTAGACTATTTTTGTTCTTAACATCAGGACCCATGAACTCACTATTAGGTTCTGAACATTACCATGATTAGATAGTTCATGTTACGAGCTTCGTTTTGAAATGTGGTTCGTTTGAATCCGATGTACGGTTTAGGAGAAACGACCATTTTAAATAACGTCGCTTTGTTAGGGCGAAATCACGCACTAATATTCACGCAAGTATACGCGTTCGCAAGTAATATAGAATATTTTCTAGTTCGTTCCCTCAGAGACTCAGACTAAGTTTTTGTCTAATTAAACTCACTCACCAATGTATGATTACTTCTCAATGTTAAGATAATAACACTTAAAATTGTTGATTAAATATTAACTATAATTAACTACTTAATTAACCACTTAACTAACACTTCAATTTATCAATAATAAAACACTCATGAGATCACAACTTCATTATTACTTCCTTCTATAGCCATTGTTATTACCTTTAGCATGTGACAGTGATGACATTAATCGAATAACACGAAATTGATAAAAGCCAACTTTCATTGTACTAATACCATTCTACCAAACATCCACAATTAAGATAGAAGTTGAATAGTCATCAATTATGTTGAGTTCCTATATGTCTACAAAAATTGACAACACAACGATTTAAGCACAAGTTATTCCTTTTGATTACATAGGGCAAATAAAACTGTTAGAGTTACCCACTAATCATGCACAACGTACATGAACCTATGCTAGCATGGCAAGTTCTAAATCTCAAGATCCACCGTCGCTTCACAAGAGATTAACACCCTATCTTATATGTTCGCGACGCACATAAGACGAATACGCACAACCAATACTAGATATCATGCAATCATCACACACTAAAGTATTAAACAATTAACTAAAGAATTTCATAATAAATCCGTTACAACCCCATGATCACGATTAGCCCATAATAGAACTTATCGCCATCATGGGTTCATATGAAATCATGATAATCAACACAAGAAAATAATAACAAAACTAATTATATTAACACAGAGTACGTCACAAGAGTAAATAAGTCAAAGCAAGAAAACTAGCATCCAACATTACAACGAAACAAGAATCACAAGAATATATGCTTCCTCTTCGCTGCAGTGTGCTAAATCGGTCTTCTTCCTTATCTCCTTCGCTTCTTGCGCCAACACAATTTAAAACATAATCTCCTTCTTATTCTCTATGAAAACATCTCAAATCTACTTATATAATAGTCCCATAAAACTCAGATTACATAGAAGTTGGAAGCCAAACAGAAGTAGAAGTCTAAAATAATTCAGCTTTTTCCCCGACCCTGCACGGCCGCTCAGCATTTCTGCGCGGGCGCGCAAGGCTGCTGCGCGGCCGCTCAGCATTGCTGCGCAGGCGCGCAGGACCCTACTGGAAAAATTCCCGGTTTGCTCCGTTTCTTCGCCGTAATCTGCCCGTTCTCTTCCTCTCGCAATGGTGAACACATGCCAAGGCTTATTCTTGATGATTCCTCCTCCGAAATGCAACTAATACCCTGAAATGCATAAATACTAGAAAAACGCATCAAATACACAAAATACTTGATTTCAAGACACCAATTTAAGCCATTTTAAGACGTTCTAAGTGGTATAAAATGCCACTTATCACACCCCCAAACTTAAATCGATGCTTGTCCTCAAGCGTCACAGACTCAAAACAAATAAAAATATGCATGAATGCAATCTATATGAAAATGCAACGATCCCCCTTACTACAATTAACCAACCAAATTGTCACGTCTCAACGAATGCAGTTAGACACTAAAGATCAATAAACTCATGCAAACAGACATACAGCCAGAAACGTGGTGTGTGCAAATGCTTAACAGATATGCTTCAGAACTAGACCAATTACTATGACTAGACTATCCTCAAGGCAATCCTACGATTATACAAAGAATAAAAATTCTAGGCACAAAGTGATATACAACACTACAAGAACTTTAGAGCTTACTACGGAATCGTGCTTTTTATTTACAACTCAAATGCTTATTTGACCGTGCAATGAGTGAGGTCCACAAAAGACTTATACAATGGTATCCATGTAACGAGCGTTAGGTTAGCGGATCCCAGACTCTAAAAGCCTTAGGTCACTAGGCACAAAGTCCCCTAAGAACTTAATAACTCGAATACCAAAGAGCCCACTCTTGATCAATTATGCAAAAATTAAATTTTTTTTTCTCTTTTTTCTGAGCAAGTGCGTTTCGCTCCATCTTGCTCAACCCTAGACTACTCGCATAACATGCGAGCCAGCTACTAGCCATTTGACGCCTAGCCACAACTAGCAACAAATTCCATTTTTACTCCATTTTTTCTTTTTCATGCCTTTACCACTAAGAACCTATTATCAAATTCTAAGCATAATAAATAGATTATCCTCGAAAATAATCAGATCATAACAACAATCTAGCCCTTAAGCATTCTCTAAGACTTAGTGAAAATACAAGTGCTTCTAGCATGCATATCAACCTACACAACTTAATATCACTTTAATGCTATCACTACACTCGCATCAATATCACAATTCAGTCGATAAATCATTGCAAAAGGGATCATGGTATATGCATGAGCTATATGATATGACAAACAAATAAAGCTATATATAAAAAAACTTATATGGCAAAAATTATGCAACTATATGAACTAACTATCATGAATATGCAGCTATATGACACACACAAAATATTCCTTAACTACCACCCCCAAACTTAAAATCTTCACTGTCCCCAGTGAAGGTAGTAGAAAGGAACACAGGGTATACCTACTCGGAGTCATCATCATCATCACCCTCAGTGGGTGGAGTATCAGGCGGCGGGTATGCAGAGTCCTCACCAAAAACTGGCCACTAGATATCAGCTCCAAGGCCTCGAAAAGCAGTCCCTAACGCAAGGGTGAGCTCCTGAGCAAACCTGCTCTGCGTCTCATATATGGCATCCATCCGCCGTGAAAGCCTCCTATACTGGGCATCACCCATCCCAGCACCCTCCTGAGCTCTCGAAGAGCCAGCCTCACCACGCCCTGGCCTAGCCATAGTAGCACCTCGTGCTGGACGTCCTCCTGGAAGACGATAACCCAGCCCATGCTCCTCAGGCTCACCACCGGTCCACTCCTGCATCCCATTCAGAGTGCCAGAATCTATCGGAGCTGCTGGCAACTGCAACTACTCATGAGCCGGCCAGTTCACTCCTACTGCTCGGCATAGCTTCGTAACCGTGGATGCATAAGGGATGTTCATATGCTTTGCTCCCCTCAAAAACTTCAGAATTCCTTGGTAGATAAACTCACCAAGGTCCACATAGTATTCCTCATTCAGAATTCCCCACAACAACTGTGCTCTCTCAACTGTGACCTCGTGTGCATGTGAAGAAGGCAAAATATTAGCACATATAAATGCATTCCATGCACGGGCATACCTGTTCATGGCGATCGCCGGAAAGTGACGATACTCATTATTGGCTGGACTGCGGTTCCAAACTGTGCCCGGTCGACAGAGAGTCGCATAAATCAAATCCAAGTCAAAATCCTCAGCAGTCTTTTCATTCCAGTTCTCCTCCTCGGGCTTCCTCTCTCGCTGTCCAATCACACGGCGAATCGCCGCAGGATGATAATCAACCGTCAGCCCACGAACTACAGAAAACCCATTCTTTTCAGCCTTCGCGTTCGCGTAGAACTCGCGAACAACACTCATCGGTACTGCTTCGGGTGACTCACAAAAAGTTATCCACCCCTTCTCTGCAATCATGGGCAACAACTCACCATCCCTCCCTGATGGTAAAAACCCCCTCTCCTTCAGAATCGGCTTCCCCAACAACCTAGTGTACTCCTCTTCCGCAGCTCTGTCAGTTAACCGAGGCCTTGCAGCAGTACCCCTTGATGAATCAGCAGTAGGAACTGTGCTGCTGCTGTCAATAGTGCGTGCTCTCTTGGGTGCCATTGATTTGTGAATAAAAGTGTGTAAAAACTGATTTTTGATGTTTGTGAGAGGGTTTAAGTGTAGGAAGTTTGTGGGAGATATGTGGGATAGGTGTATGTATATATAGGGTGTGGAGTAGGTTAAATTAGATTAGGAGTGGGGTTGAGGGATAAAATCATGGGGTAATGGGAAAAGAATTCGTGGGTTTATGGGCTGTGATGGGTTTTTGTGTTTTGTGTGTTTTTTTTTTATGAACTGTAAAAAATTTTCTGGAACTCGACCCCTACGCGGCCGCTCAGCATTTCAGCGCGGGCGCGCAGAGGGTCTCTGGAAAAAAAAAAAATTTCAGCCCCTTTTTTCTGATTTTTTTTGTGTTTTTGGATAGGTTATTAACTTCTAAGGGTTCTTGTAACAACAATTCATGGGTTGCCTCCCACGCAGCGCTTCTTTTTCGTCATTAGCTTGACGTTCCGTACCTTTCTCAAGTAGTCAACAAAATGGCACTAACCACCTCTCGGTTTGCCATGTCCCCATAGTAGTGCTTCAACCGCTGACCGTTAACCTTGAATTCTTGGTCCGAATCATTCTCAAAAATTTCCACCGCTCCATGTGAAAACACAGTTTTGACAATAAAAGGTCCAGACCACCTTGATTTCAACTTCTCAGGAAAAAGTCGAAGCCGAGAGTTGAATAACAGAACTTGTTGCCCTGGCACAAATAACTTAGGATGTAGCTTCCTATCGTGCCACCTCTTCACCTTTTCCTTATACATTTTGTTATTCTCGTACGCTTGCAGTCGAAATTCATCAAGTTCATTAAGCTGAAGCATTCTTTTCTTACCAGCTGCATCTAAATCCAGATTCAATTTCTTCAATGCCCAGTAGGCCTTATGCTCAAGCTCCGCCGGTAGATGACATCCCTTACCGTACACCAACTGAAACGGTGACATCCCAAGTGGAGTTTTGTATGCTGTTCTGTAAGCCCAAACAGCTTCATCGAGCTTTAAAGACCAATCCTTCCTTGACGGACAAACAACCTTCTCTAGAATGCGCTTTATCTCTCTGTTAGACACTTCCGTTTGACCATTTGTTTGCGGATGATAGGCAGTAGCTACTCGATGATTCACATTATAACGCTGCATCATAGAAGTGAACTTACGGTTGCAAAAATGCGATCCTTCATCACTTATGATTACCCGAGGCATTCCAAACCTTGTGAAAATTTGCTTATGAAGAAAATTTAGCACTGCCTTTGCATCATTTGTCGGTAAAGCTTTAACTTCGACCCATTTTGAGACATAATCGACTGCCAGCAAGATGTACTGATTATTGCAAGACGAGATAAAAGGCCCCATGAAATCGATTCCCCATACATCAAAGACCTCGACTTCAAGCATCACATTTAATGGCATCTCATCCTTCCTTGACAAATTTCCCACTCTTTGGCAACGATCACACCTTAAAACAAACTGATGAGCATCCTTGAACAAAGTAGGCCAGAAAAAACCTGCTTGCAGAATACGAGCTGCCGTCTTCTCACCTCCATAGTGTCCACCATAAACCGTGGAATGGCAGTCTCGTAATATCCCCTCCGTCTCACAGAACGGGATACATCTCCTGATGATCTGATCAGCTCCCTGTCTAAACAAATATGGTTCATCCCACATATACCACTTCACCTCATGCAGAAACTTCTTCTTCTGAGCGGATGTCAAATTAAGCGGCATTATATTGCTGACAAGATAGTTTACAATATCTGCAAACCATGGTTCTTCCTCCTGAATTGCAAACAACTGCTCATCCGGAAAAGATTCATTGATTAACGTCCTATCTTGTGAAGTAGAATCAGGATTCTCCAACCTAGAGAGATGGTCAGCTACTTGATTTTCAGTACCTTTTCTATCTTTGATCTCTAACTCAAATTCCTAAAGTAAAAGCACCCAACGAATGAGTCTCGGCTTCGAATCCTTCTTAGAAACCAGATAGCGAATAGCTGCATGATCAGTGAATACTGTTACTTTCGTACCAAGCAGATAAGATCGAAATTTCTCAAAGCCAAAGACTATAGCCAAAAGCTCCTTCTCAGTAGTGGTGTAGTTCAATTGGGCCCCATTTAAAGTCTTACTCACATAGTAGACCACATGGAAGAGATTTTTCTTGCGCTGTCCCAGAACTGCACCTACCGCATAGTCACTCGCATCACATATCATCTCAAACGGTTCTGTCCAATCTGGTGCTGTAATAACTGGTGCCGTGATCAAACTCCCTTTGAGAGTCTCGAATGCTGCCAAACATTCATCATCAAATTTGAAAGGCACATCTTTCTCAAGTAAATTGCACAACGGCTTAGATATCTTTGTAAAGTCCTTGATAAATCGCCGATAAAAACCCGCATGACCGAGAAAACTACGGATTCCTTTCACCGAATTAGGTGGGGGAAGATTTTCAATGACTCTCACCTTGGCCTTGTCCACCTCCAGACCTTTGCTAGAGACCTTATGCCCAAGGATAATGCCTTCACGCACCATAAAATGACATTTCTCCCAATTAAGCATCAAATTAGTTTCCACGCATCTTTTGAGTACGGCGCGCAGATTATTCAAACATTCATCATATGAGTGTCCAAAGACGGAGAAGTCATCCATGAACACTTCGACGTTATTTCCAATCATGTCAGAGAATATAGCCATCATACATCTCTGAAAGGTGGCCGGGGTGCCACATAACCCAAACGAAACTCTACGAAAAGCAAATGTGCCAAATGGACAAGTGAAGGTAGTCTTTTCCTGATCCTCTGGTGCAATACAAATCTGATTATACCCGGAATAACCATCCAGAAGACAAAAATACTCATGTCCCGCCAATCTGTCAAGCATTTGATCAATGAATGGGAGGGGGAAGTGATCCTTCCTTGTGGCTTTGTTCAATTTTCTATAATCCATGCATACTCTCCATCCTGTAACTGTTCGAGTAGGGATGAGCTCATTCTTTTCATTTGCGACCACAGTGATACCTCCTTTCTTAGGTACACATTGCACGGGGCTCACCCACGAGCTGTCAGAAATAGGATAAATGATGCCTGCATCTAGCCATTTCAGAATTTCTTTCTTCACCACCTCCTTCATGATCGGGTTCAGTCTTCGCTGCTGTTCCACAGTTGGCTTACTACCTTCCTCTAACAGAATTTTATGCATACAATATGAAGGACTTATCCCCTTGATGTCTGCTATGGTCCATCCTATAGCCGATTTGAATTCTCTCAAAATCCTTAAAAGCTTGTCTTCCTCACTACCTGAAAAGTCAGCTGAAATAATAACAGGTAACGTAGATGAATCACCTAAAAAAGCATACCTCAAGTGTTCAGGTAATGGTTTTAGCTCCAAGGTAGGTGCTTCCTCTATTGATGGTTTGAGCTTCCCTTCAGCATTCTTAAGGTCAGAAGTACCAAGAGATTCAAATGGTATGTCGAGCTTTCGCTTCCATGGAGAAGCATTCAGATATTATAATTGCTCGTTGCTATCTTCATCATCGCTGTCAAAATCCCCCACTAAGGCCTTTTCCAATGCATCAGACATTAGCATGTGCTCGAGTTCCGAAGTAACTGCGGAATCAATCACATCCACTTTTAAGCACTCCTCATCTTCTGTAGGGAATTTCATTGCCTTGAATACGTTAAAGGTCACATCCTGATCTTGGACCCACATAGTAAGTTCCCCTTTTTGCACATCTATCAAAGTACGGCCAGTAGCCAAGAAAGGCCTCCCCAAGATTATGGGAATCTTCTTATCTTCCTCAAAATCCAGAATAACAAAATCTGCAGGAAAGAAGAGCTTATCCACCTTGACGAGCACATCCTCAACTATGCCCCTTGGGTAAGTAATGGAACGGTCCGCCAATTGTAGCGACATGTATGTGGGTTTTGGATCAGGCAGATCCAGCTTTTTAAAGATCGACAACGGCATCAGATTAATGCTTGCTCCCAAATCGCAAAGACACTTGTCAAAAGTTAGATTGCCAATGGTGCAAGGAATGGTAAAGCTTCCTGGATCTTTCAGTTTTGGTGGTAACTTTTGTTGCAGAACCGCGCTGCATTCTTTCGTGAGAGCAATGGTTTCAAGGGCATCCAGTTTCACCTTCCTTGAAAGAATAGTCTTCATAAACTTCGCATAACTAGGCATTTGTTCCAGAGCCTCAGCGAAAGGTATATTGATGTGAAGTTTCTTGAACACCTCCAGAAACTTCCCGAACTGTCTATCCAGCTTTTGTTGCTGCAATCTCTTAGGAAAAGGTGGTGGAGGATAGAGTTGTTTCTCCCCTGTATTAGCCTCAGGCAGAGTGTGTTCAACAGTAGTCTTCTTTGGTTCCGCCGCTTTCTCCTTTTGCTTAGATTCTTCATCTCTAACTTCAGCTTCGACTTCTTTTGCCTTTTCAGCATCAGCTACTTTTCCAGACCTTAAGGTAATAGCCTTGACTTGCTCTTTAGCTTCCTTCCTGCCTGGTACTTCCGTGTCACTGGGAAGAGTGCCAGGTTGACGATTGAGCACTGCATTGGCTAATTGACCGATTTGATTTTCCAAGGTCTTGATAGAAACCGCCTGACTCTTGCACAACAGCTTAAGTTCCTCAAAATCAGCACTAGTAGGTGCAGCTGCACTTCCCTGTTGAGGATATGATTGCCTTGTAGCATACTGATGTGGTTGCTGGAATCCAGGTGGGTTAAACTGTTTACTTACTCCTTGCTGATATGGTGGCTGAATAGCATTCTGATTATTCCCCCAGCTGAAATTTGGATGATTTCTGTTATTAGGATGATAGGTCGCTGGCACAGACTGCTGTTGTCGCTGATAATTATTCACATACTGAACAGATTCGTTGACAAGAGAACATTGATCCATAGCATGAGAACCTGCACAAAGCTCACAAACCATAGCTATTTGATTAACTCCATACGTAGCCAAAGAATCAACCTTCATTGATAGCGCTTGGAGCTGGGCTGCAATAGCGGTGGCTGCATCAACTTCCAGAATACCTGCTACCTTGTCTGACGTCATCCTCTGAGTTGGGTTTTGATGCTCATTTGCAGCCATTGTCTCTATAAGATTATACGCCTCAGTATAGCTTTTAGCCCATAAGGCGCCTCCAGCTGCTACATCGAGCATGAGCCGAGATTGGGCCCCCAAACCATTATAAAAACCAGTGATTACCATCCAATCCGGCATTCCATGATGTGGACATTTTCTCAACATTTCCTTGTAGCGTTCCCAAGCCTCACACATAGATTCTGTAGGTTGCTGCGCAAACTGAGTAAGAGCACTCCTCATAGCAGCAGTCTTTGCCATTGGATAAAACTTCACCAGAAACTTTTGCACAAGATCTTGCCACGTAGTGATGGACCCAGCTGGTTCAGAATGTAACCAGTCTTTAGCCTTATCCCTCAGTGAGAATGGGAAAAGCCTCAACTTGATAGCCTCATCAGTCACGCCATTATACTTAAAAGTGCTGCAGATCTCGACAAAATTCCTTATGTGCATGTTGGGGTCTTCAGTTGCCGCTCCTCCAAAAGAAACAGAATTCTGCACCATCTGAATAGTGCCCCACTTGATTTCAAAGGTGTTAGCTTGAATAGCCGGATGAAGGATGCTTGACTGAATGTCATCAATTTTAGGCTGAGAAAAATCCATAAGAGCTGGATCAGCTTGAACAATATGATCTCCCATGTTTACTGGTTCTTTCTGCTCAGTTCCTGAATCCGAATCCTCAAAATCTAACTTCTCCGGAGTATCAAGAACTTCGTCTTTCTCCTCAGCTGTATCTAAGGTCCTCTTGCGAGCACGAGAACGAGTTTGCATAAACGCTTGCTAAAGTACCTGAAACACAACCGAAAAGAGTAATTAACTACTACGTCCTAATCACTGAGTCCTAATGACCAATGATGGTAAGTACATAAACTAAACAAATACGCCGAGTCCCCGGCAGCGGCGCCAAAAACTTGTTAAGGCGAAATCACGCACTAATATTCACGCAAGTATACGCGTTCGCAAGTAATATAGAATATTTTCTAGTTCGTTCCCTCAGAGACCCAGACTAAGTTTTTGTCTAATTAAACTCACTCACCAATGTATGATTACTTCTCAATGTTAAGATAATAACACTTAAAATTGTTAATTAAATATTAACTATAATTAACTACTTAATTAACCACTTAACTAACACTTCAATTTATCAATAATAAAACACTCATGAGATCACAACTTCATTATTACTTCCTTCTATAGCCATTGTTATTACCTTTAGCATGTGACAGTGATGACATTAATCGAATAACACGAAATTGATAAAAGCCAACTTTCATTGTACTAATACCATTCTACCAAACATCCACAATTAAGATAGAAGTTGAATAGTCATCAATTATGTTGAGTTCCTATATGTCTACAAAAATTGACAACACAACGATTTAAGCACAAGTTATTCCTTTTGATTACATAGGGCAAATAAAACTGTTAGAGTTACCCACTAATCATGCACAACGTACATGAACCTATGCTAGCATGGCAAGTTCTAAATCTCAAGATCCACCGTCGCTTCACAAGAGATTAACACCCTATCTTATATGTTCGCGACGCACATAAGACGAATACGCACAACCAATACTAGATATCATGCAATCATCACACACTAAAGTATTAAACAATTAACTAAAGAATTTCATAATAAATCCGTTACAACCCCATGATCACGATTAGCCCATAATAGAACTTATCGCCATCATGGGTTCATATGAAATCATGATAATCAACACAAGAAAATAATAACAAAACTAATTATATTAACACAGAGTACGTCACAAGAGTAAATAAGTCAAAGCAAGAAAACTAGCATCCAACATTACAACGAAACAAGAATCACAAGAATATATGCTTCCTCTTCGCTGCAGTGTGCTAAATCGGTCTTCTTCCTTATCTCCTTCGCTTCTTGCGCCAACACAATTTAAAACATAATCTCCTTCTTATTCTCTATGAAAACATCTCAAATCTACTTATATAATAGTCCCATAAAACTCAGATTACATAGAAGTTGGAAGCCAAACAGAAGTAGAAGTCTAAAATAATTCAGCTTTTTCCCCGACCCTGCACGGCCGCTCAGCATTTCTGCGCGGGCGCGCAAGGCTGCTGCGCGGCCGCTCAGCATTGCTGCGCAGGCGCGCAGGACCCTACTGGAAAAATTCCCGGTTTGCTCCGTTTCTTCGCCGTAATCTGCCCGTTCTCTTCCTCTCGCAATGGTGAACACATGCCAAGGCTTATTCTTGATGATTCCTCCTCCGAAATGCAACTAATACCCTGAAATGCATAAATACTAGAAAAACGCATCAAATACACAAAATACTTGATTTCAAGACACCAATTTAAGCCATTTTAAGACGTTCTAAGTGGTATAAAATGCCACTTATCACGCTTCGCGACTGAACCATTACCCCGCGCCTTACTTTGAAACCTTGGTTAAGGACTTTAAATGACTAATTGGGATATGAAACAATTATGTTAAGTGGATTAGGCAGTTGGTAAGGTACTCGTGAAAGAATCGCCTTAAAACTCTTAATGGTTAATTTATTAAAAATGGTGGAGCCGAGGGTACTCGAGCGACTTAGGAGAATCGTTAAGCGCAAAGCGAGCGTTAGAGTCTAATTGGTTAAAGTATAGATTCATAAGCGACTTTGGTTTAATTCCAACTTATATGTGGTTTATAGGTTACCAGACTCATCCCAGGACTTTTACCACCCCCAGTCGCTCAGGCAAGTTTTCTACCCGTTATACTGTTGTTGTGATGTATATATGTATATGCATTATCTTGTGATAGATGCATGTTGGTTAATTAGCAAATTTTGCGATATATTGAAGCATGCTGATATGGTATATATATGCATGTCTGTTTCATAATCTGGTTATCTATCTGTTGATTTCAATTGCTTATAAGTTGCATAATACCTATGCTAGAAATAAGCAGTAGTTGCGTATACCCTTAGTATAGGGGACCCAAAGGTGAACATTTTTCTAAACCGGGAGTCGATGTTCCCGAGTATAATATATATATATATATTTATATATATATTGATATAGTTTTCAAAACTATTAATCGAATAAGGTTTATTCGATAACTTTATTTTATTTAATGAATATTATTTTGAATATTCATTCGAGGACTTATGACTCCGCTTACTTTATTTAATGAATATTATTTTGAATATTCATTCGAGGACTTATGACTCCGCTTACTTTATTTAATGAATATTATTTTTGAATATTCATTCAAGGACTTATGACTCCGCTTATTTTATTAAATAATATTCTTTATTTTATTAAAAATAATGTTTCGATAATCAAACTTATTTTTTATTATTCAAATAAAGATCATACTTTCGTATAAGTATATCTTTGGTTATTAATATTCATTTCAAGTATGAGTTTTAAAACTTTTACTTCAATTATTTTTATAAGGATTATCCTTATGGGAATATTATTTAAATAATAATATTCAGATATTTTCTAATATATCGGGACTGATTTATTTCATTAAATCAACATTACTCCAAACATTCTTAGAAATGTTTTCGAGTCTTCAAAATGATTTTAAAAGTTAGAGCGGATCCCAAAAACTCGTTTCCAGAATTAAGATCTTTCTTTCGAAGGAGACTTGAATATTCGCTCAAAAAAAATCTTAAGGATCCGGCTCTGTGGTGTACGAGGTTGCTGTTTTGAGAAAACAATTTGATTACTTGCCCAATATTCGGGAAGTAAGTCCATCAAATTGAGTCGGCATAAGCGACAGGCCGGGGTACGGTCTATGAAGGTTTAAGAGGCTGGGTGACAGTCCATCCACGCGTGAGTGGCCGGGTAACGGTCTAGCGCGAGGTCCTAATGCGGCCAGGGTGATGACCGGCGAGGAATTCATCCATCTACAGTAGAAAAGGTTACTTATTGGTATCTTTGCCTGATCAGCAAGATATCGGGTTTATGCCAAAATTCTTTTCTTTCCAAAATTCATTGGATATTACAACTCTATTCATACTTTACATGACAGAGGTTTTCAGGAAATGTATGAGAGATATATATGGATATATATCGGGACTTAATGAAGTATCTCGTAACTTCATGTCATTCAATAATATTTTAAAGATTGAATCTATTCAAGTCTTATCTTGTAGTCTCATCTAGGTGATGAACTTTTGAAACTAATTATAACTTGAACGGTGGTAGTTCAAGTAGTATTCGGAAAGATATAAGTATATTGGAGTATCTTGTAACTTCATCTTTTAAACTTATATCTAGTAAATGATTATCTTGTGCATGTCAAAGATTTTTGGAAAAACGTTGAGACAATGTTAGATATATGAGATCCCCTTGCAACGATATTTTTATACAGTTATAAATTGGAACTCTGTGTATATTATACATGTCAGAGGGTTTCAAAGATTGTGAAAAGTATATATGTATATATATACTGAATATTTTGCGACTTGGTCGCGTTAAGATATCAACTTGGTTCATTTCTTCTTGACCAAGACTTTCATGAGTACTATGAGAATGCTCATATATTGTTAATTATAATACATATTATTTCGGTGGGCTTGTTACTCACCCTTGCTTTCTTCTTTCATCACACAACATCAGATAGACAAGATGAACAGGACCAAGCTCCCAATTCGCGAGCGGATAGGAAACGTTCCGCAGTTTCCTATAGGCGTCGATGTCGCTGTAGCTGAGGTAGGAACTACCAATAGGCTAGGCTTTCAACTTTTGATGTACCAGACTTATGTATCTTTATGAATTGTAATAATGGCAAAGAATATGTAAATTTATTCAGAAACCCTTTTAAGGTGTAATGGTTTATAATTGTGGAATAAAATGACTTGTGTTATTTTTGGGTATTCATCTCTGAGACTATAACTTGTGGTGTGTGTGTATATTGTGGAGTCACAGTACGCAGTAGTTGGTTGATTATTAAGATTAAGTATTATTAAGGGAAATGGAACTCGTGATTACCCGGATCCCCGACCCCGAATTTGGGGGTGTTACAATTTAACCCTCTCTCAAGGAAGAAGCTAAATTCTTATATTTCTAAGAACACAAAATTTGTTGCAAGATAAACTTAATGAATACAAATTAAGTGAGTTTTCAAATATTGTGCTTGTTATTTTATTTATGCTAACACAATATCTCTGCAAGTTAGAAACTGTTTTGTTCACAAAATAACTAAATTGTTTAAAAAGGCTAAAAATCCAAAGAAACACATTCACCCCCTCTGTGTTGTACTCAATATCTAACAAGTGGTATTTGAGCAAAATTTGAAAGTAAACAGATAAACATCTTGGAAGTATGAGTGCACAAAATATAAGTAGTATCAAGATACCAGGATTTGATAAAATCAATTATACATTTTGGAAAAAGAAGATGATGTTGTTCATAAGGATGGCCAATCCACTGTATATCCAAATTCTCAAGAATGACCCTTTTACTCCCATAGAAAGGGTTGATGAATCTACTGAAGGAGACATGGTCATCCCAACTCATTATGCTCCTAAAGACCCCTCAGAATACACTAAATCTGAAAAGAAAAAAGTCTCTTTGGACAATGGCCTGCAATTAATTCTAATAGAGTCACTTGACAATGTTATATATAACAATATTATTAACTGTGACACAACCAAACATATGTGCAAAAATATTGAGATTCTGTGTGAGGGTATAGAGGATGTAGGATCAAATCAAAGGAGAATACTGGTGTCTCAGTATGAGGGTTTCATGATAAATCCTAAAGAAGGAATTACTGAAGTTTTTTAAAGTTTTAACAAATTGATAAATGACTTGCAACTTCATGATAAATATTATGAAGCTGAGGAGGTTAACCCGAATTTCTTGCTAGCTCTTCCTGACCACCTTGAACATAAAATATCATCTATTAGAGAAGGACGAGAGTTGAGCAGAATGACACTAGAAGTGTTGTATAGGATCTTGAAAACTTATGGACTTGAAATGATGCAAAGAAAGTCATTAAAGGAAAATGAAGGACATGCGGTTGATGGTTCTAGTGCCTTAGTTGTTAATGATAGTGAAGCAAGTGAAGATGAACAAGATGCTCAAGCTCCAGTCATTCATGATGTGGAGCAAAAGAACAAAGAACCT
Source organism: Apium graveolens (assembly GCF_009905375.1). NCBI lineage: Eukaryota > Viridiplantae > Streptophyta > Magnoliopsida > Apiales > Apiaceae > Apium > Apium graveolens. Next base: position 96,823,517 of record NC_133648.1, read on the forward strand.
CAGAATTAAGTTGTTTTGGAGCTAGAGGAAGATGAATTCTACACCCTTGATGAGCTAGATGAAATGGTCCAATTCATGGCTTACTTGGCTAGAAAATTTTCTAACATAAGGGTAAAAAAGCCAAGGTTTTTCAAGAACAAGGGATAGTCTTCAAATAGCAACAATTGGAAACAGAAAGCTCATTAAAACTCAGCTAGCAAAGGTGGCTACAAATCTGGATCTGTTGATAGATCAAAGATAAGGTGCTTCAACTGTGATGAGTTGGGTCACTTTGCTACTCAGTGCAGGAAGCCAAAGAAAGTGAAGAAGGATAAACCCTATTTGGAATTGGAGGAAAAGTATGAAGCTCTCTTGAAGAAACATCAAGGAAAGGCTTACATAGATGAAGGTAAGAGTTGGGATGATAGTGATGAAGAAGATGAGAATGAGGAGTTTGGAAACTATACACTTATGGCTATTGAGCAAGGAGTATCATCCTCATCAAAATCAAAGGTACCAACTATAATTACCATTGATTTAAACACAAGCCAATATAAAGAAACTGTTGAAAAGATGAGTGTAGAGATGTTTCATATCCACACAAGCATGGTGGCAGCTACTGAGGAAGTGAGTAGGCTGTCAATGATAAATGAGAAGCTTGAGATTAAGAAGCAAGATTTGGAACTACAACTTGTTAAGCATGAGACTGTCAAGCAATAAAATGAATATTTGAAGAACAAACTAAAGTGTGTAAGTGAAATAGAAGCTGTGTTGAGGGAAAAGTTGGAGAAAAATGAGGAGAAACTGAAATCTTTCAGAAATGCATCTTAGTTGGTTGGACAGTACCATGAGAAAAACAAATCATGTGCTAACATAGCTATTGGTTTGGACTATGATGCCTTGAATAAATAAGAAAAATAAAGGTGACAAAGGTAAGGAAATTGCAAATTAAGATGTCTCAGTTATGCTGAGAAAAGTTCATGCACCTTTGTTCAAGGTATGTGAACTCATTATGAAGTCAATTTCAGTGAAGTTGAGTTGGTCATCCAGCAAGAGCTTGCAGATGAAGACAATGAGAAGAAATGCACATAAATAACTCCAACTCCTAAAACTCCCCTGGTAGATCAAGTTTTTAAGAAGCCAATCAAGGAAATCAAGACTGCGAATGCAGGAAAGAAGAAGAAGAACATGAATGGGAAAATTGGAGTGAACAAGAGCAACAACTTTGCATTTATTGCAGATGCTCCCAGGAATCAATGTCAGAAGTGTTGCTCTATAAGTCATCTAACTCACCTTTGTAAAAAGGCTGTTAGTGAGCCAAAAGTAGGAGCATGCAAATACAATAAAGCAAAGGATGAAGATCCCTATTCCTTTTGTGAAATATTCGATTGCATTCTTGCAATATAAAAGTGATGACAAGCTGTCATAAACTGAGTAAATCTCAAAGAAGTTAAAATTAGATCTACAACTAAAAAGGAAAATGCACATCAGTCATTGAACACTAGTCTTTCTGAATCATCAAATTCCGCTTCTGCAAATTTTGTTAACAAGAAGAAAGTACCCAACACTACTAGGATAGCTAAACATACTTAATCCTCATTATATGCAGGGCAAAGTAAAGAAGGTCATATGGATCATAGACAGTAGATGCTCCAAGCATATGACAGGTGATAAGTCCCTGCTATCATAATTTGGGGAGATGGCTGGCCCATTGGTGACTTTTGGAGACAACAACAAAGGATGCACAATGAGATATGGCAAGTTAGTTTCTGGAAATGTTGTCATTGAAGATGTAGCACTGGTAACTGGTCTTGAGGTGGATCTCCTTAGTTTCTATCATTTCACAGATAGAGGATTCAAGGTTTCATTTGACAAAGGAGATTGCTCAAATATCAGCAAGAATACTGGTGAAGTTGCTTTGAAAGGAGCAAGAAAGGGAATGTTGTTTGTTGTAGATTTATACTCAGCAAATAAGGATGGAATATGTTGCTTCTTGTAATAGTCCGCACTTTTCAGACTATAAATCTCAATACAAAAACTTAAATAAAATAAATTCTTATTCGATAATTCAAATATATCACGAAGGTTAAAGCAGCGGTCAAACTCAATAATCAAAATCATAAAAACGGAGACGCAGCTCCACAAATCCAAAAATAATTGTCTAAACAGATAATCAAATTTATTCTCTAAAAATAAAGTCTTTATTCTAATTCAAATAACACGAAATGAAGCAGCACAAATTTCCACATAATTCTCATTCCTTATTCTTAATATGCTCCAAATTCTGAACCTGAAATATTGATAAGGGTGAGCTACAAAACTCAGCAAGTACAAATTGACTAACTCTTTAACAGAAAAATAATGGGTGTTTTAATAAAACATTTTTTTTATCAAAACAATAATAATTTTGTAAAACAATTTCTAAAAATAGATCCAACCCAAAGTTTTATATTTCAAAATTCAGAATTTAAAACATAACAGAATTTGTAATAGAGTAAAATAAAACGAAACTGAACAAAATGATAATTCTTATAAATACCACGGTCTTGATCTACGGCCACACTTTGCCAGTAGCCGGCATCTTATTTTTATTCTTATTCTTATTTACCACACTTTGCCAGTGGTCAGCATTTATCGTTCAATAATTACGCGCCCTTAATAGGTATCTAAAGTTGCACACTCGTGCGCTTACTAAAGGTATCTAAGCCTAGTTCCGGAACTATAGCGTAAATTACGAACGGGTTCGAAAACGTAGAGATTGGGTTCTAAAATTCATAAATACTTGTATCTTATAAATTTCGAAATCAAATTCTTATATCTTAGACGAAATCAAAAACAGAATTTAAATATCTTTTCCGAAAATTAAAAGTAAGTCAAAAGTACTTACCTCAAAGTCGATACTTAAATATGAAAATAATTGCACGAACAAATCCTAAAATTTAATTACAGCACACAATTGATTAGTTACTCGACAAACAACCTTACACATTCTTACAAGCAAACATCCAGAATAGATACTTTAATCATAAACGGAAGCTCACAAATTTAATATTAGACTAGTAGACTAAAACAGACATTCAATCTAACCAAGCAAAACAATTACATCACATAGTCAAGTGGGCCTTAAAGCCTAATAATCACTTTAATAAAATAATTTTCGCAACTTGAAAATAACATTGGCATCTATATTTTAATATATAAATTAACATGTATTCATAATTTAACTAAACAATACACCAAACAGGTACACATGTTAATTAATATTAAATTAAAATCATGACTACAAAGTGAACTAATATTAATAATCATTAATGATCAACTACAATCAAACTGATTTTACAATTATTGATCAAGTAATCAAACTTAAATATTTTAAATAGAAGACCGTGACAATACTAATTTTTATAAAAATAATATAAATTAACTAAACATGTATTCATCAAACTACATGACGTAGCATATGTATCATGTATCTCACCCTAAAACAAAATAATAAACACGAACAAGAATTTGATATATATCATGATTCAGAAGTATTGAAATAATATATATTAAAATTCTAAACATGAGTTTAACTTAGAAAATCAAAAAAATACTATTATATTAATTAAACGCATGATACACTAGATGGAAGAGCAAAGAATGCGTATTAAAGTCAATTAAGCAATGGAAATTACATACATACAGTAACATATAACACATAGATAAAACAAATAAACAGAGAAAGCTTTGGATACCTCTCTTGGCGAATTGACTAACCTGTACAAGTTTTATTATTATCTAAAGGGATCCTTATATATGCACACCAAAAACCCTAATTTGAATTATGCAATAATAAGATTTCCTCCTAAAATTTATAATCTCTCCAAGTAAATTCCAAAAATAAAATATTTCACAGACATAAATACCTAAACTAAAAAAAATCAATTTTCTAATTAATACTTACAAGTCTTTACACAATTAACAAATCTTATCTCAAATCAAATAGCTTGCACAAAAAGTTTTCGGAATATTATAAATTAAATATAATTATATAATTAAATTAACAACTAATATCTAATTAACAAATTAGTAAAAAATATGGATATTACATTCTTCCCTCCTTAAAAGAATTTGGTCCCCAAATTTACAGAAATAAATAAAACAAGTCACTTAATAAAAGAAATCATACCTTAATTGTGATAGTTGTCATTTCCTGTGAGCTGAAATAAACGTCCTTTGCCCATCTTGTTATCTGCTTCCTTCCTTGATGGTTTTTAGAAATATGTCATAGGCTTGATGATAAGTTCACCAAAACACCTTAGTAGATTTAATTTAGTGTATTTGTAGCTCTCAACGGATGACTTACTTTAACATCCGTTGAGAGAGTAGCTTATGTCTTAATAAGTTTTGTAACACATTTCTGCATACTACAATACTTTAGAGATCTAGAAGTTGTAGGATATTAGAAGTCATGTTGACTACTAGATTGATATGCAAAATAGGTTGGACAATTGTATATATTAGATGTCTTATAATTTTACATAAGTGAAATGGAGTTAACTGCTATGAAATAATTGTAACGGATGATTCTATATGGTTTCAACGGATGATCCAAGTCACATTCAAGGGATGATCTAATGAAGTTTAGATGGATAATCCAACAAAGTCGCAACGGATTATCCAATGAAGTTTAAACAGATGCTCTAATTCAAATTGTAGTTGATAGTGACTTGATAGTCACATGGTTGATTAGATGCAAATGGAATGTGGGAGCCTATTTACAGGTTTTAGAGAACAAAGAAGCATTTCCATTTCCATGCTTACTTGAAGAAAATCAAAGATACTGGATGGATAAATGAAGAAGCATGTGATTAGATAAAGACACATTTTGTTTTATTAGTTTGTCTTATTCACTTGTATCTTGGTAATATATAAACCAAGAGTAGCTAGTAGGAAATTAAGCAATCAACAAGAGAAATAGAAAAAGCTGTATATGTGAAAAATTTCTATATTCCTTGTAATTCTACTTGTAAGCAGCTGTGTGCAAACCATGCATCACAGAGTTCTCGATCTTATATATATCTCTGGTGGAAAAGTTCAATCCACCAGAAAGTTTTTAAATACTTGTGTTTAATTACATTGTGTTTGATTACCTCAATATTTTCATTCCACACTGTTGCTTAATTAAACATTATTATATATTTGAGATATAATATTTCTTGAAATCAAAAAAGAATCAGAATTACATTCAACCCCCCTTCTGTAATTCTTTGTTAGATTATTTGGGAATAACAATTGGTATCAGAGCAAACTCTTGAAGTACAAAGAGTTTAAAGATCACAACAACTAACAAGATGAGCAGAAAAGATGTTGGAGTAAAAATTTCATTTCTGGACAAAGACAACTATCACCACTAGAAGGCGAAAATGCACCTGCATCTCCTCTCTCAAGATGAAGCATATGTGGATTGTATTGAGAAAGGCCCTCATGTTCCTATGAGAGCTACTACAGGTAATGATCAGTCTATCCCAATTCCTAGAGCAGAATGATATGTTCACCAAAATACCATAGTAGATTTAATTTAATATATTTGTAGATCGCAACAGATGACTTACTTTAACATCCGTTGAGAGAGTAGCTTATGTCTTAATAAGTTTTGTAACATATTCTTGCATACTACAATACCTTATAGATCTAAAAGTTGTAGGATATTTAAAGTCATATTGACTACTAGATTGATATGCAAAATAGTTTTGACTACTAGAAGCATGTGATTAGACAAAGACACATTTTGTCTTATTAGTTTATCTTATTCACTTGTATCTTGGTAATATATAAACCAAGAGTAGCTAGTAGGAAACTAAGCAATTACCAAGAGAAATAGAAAAATCTGTATATGTGAATGATTTCTCTATTCCTTGTAATTCTACTTGTGAGCAGTTGTGTGCAAACCTTGCATCAGAGTGTTCTCGATCTTATATATATCTCTGGTGGAAAAGTTCAATCCACCAGAAATTTTTTAAATACTTATGTTTAATTATTTAGTGTTTGATTACCTCAATGTTTTCATTTCGCACTGTTGCTTAATCAAACACTGTTATATATTTGAGATAGAATATTTCTTGAAATTAAAAATGAATCAGAATTACATTCAACCCCCCTTCTTTAATTCTTTGTTATATTGTTTGGGAATAACAATGGTGGTGGGTTATGCGGGCAATTCGAAATCTTGTATCCTACTTCTCCGCAATGAAAACAAGCACATGTATTCCAATGGCAAACTTTGTCCGGATGATTCTTGTCGAACCTCGAACACCTCTATCGATCACCTTGACCTCCAATGTTATCGTACACGTGTGTCTTCTTGAGTGGTCCCCTTGAAAAGATTGTCCACCAGTTTAAGCGGTCCGTCTCTTATTCCAGCTGCCAGACGCCTTTTCAGATTCTGCCAAGCCTCCTTCGATCACTAATGCCTTGTTAAGGACAACCTCATATGTATGAAGTCCAGACGATGCCACCAAATTCCTGATATCGCTTCGAAGTCCCTCTTCCAATCTTCGTTCTCGGCTGCTCTCATCAACTACTAAGGTCGACGCGTACTTCGTAAGCTTTGCAAATTTTGATTTGTATTCAATGACGATTTTGTCACCTTGCTGAAGTCGAATGAAGTCCCTCTCTTTCTGCAGATGAACTATTCTCGGAAAGTACTTATCCTCCAAAGCCTTCTTGAACTTTGCCCAAGTTTATGGTTCAGGATTTTCTTCAATATTCACTGATATCTCGTGTTAGGTCACACAACACTGTAGAAGGGGGTTGAATACAGTGTTAATACAATCAAATCGATTTAACACAAGTATGTAACAAAGATCAAGTATATTGAATAAACTCTGTTACAATAAGAACTGTTGTTCTCTCTCAGTGATGAACAAATATTACTAAGAGCTGCTAGGTTACAATGTATAATCTTCTCGATAATGATAACACATATAGTGTAAACCCTAAGTCTGTGTTTATATAGTACACAGTTACAAAATAACTTCTAATTGATATGGAATATAATTATGTCTCCTAAAATATATCAATCAGATATCTTCTACAAGTCTTCCAGTCTTCTAAATCTTTTCATGCATATCTTCTTTTGTTTTAGTCTCGATCTTCTACTGTAAATCAGCTTCCTTCCTTATTTGAAAGTCTTCCCGCACTTAAGTTCTGATATGACCTTAAGTTCTGTTATTAAGTTCTGACTTCCAGTAAGTCCTAATTTCAGTAAGTCCTGATATGTCCTGTTTGTTAAGATCTAAAAACTAAACATGAATTATATTAGACATGACATCTCAAATATATCTAACAATCTCCCCCAACTTGTAAATTATGTAAAATATATAAGTTAATAGATTTGATGATGTCAAAACATTTAAGTACAAATGCAATAAGAGTTTATGTGGCGCCCTCCAAACTCGGGTCAGAAGTTTGGGGTCCACACACACATACACCTTATTTATAACCTGCTTATAAAGATAATAATAATAATAATCTGCAGTGACCCTACTTACCAACTACCACGGACCGCAATAGGTTAAAGTATGCACAAAAGTCAAACACACACTTATATTACAAACCGTTCAAATCCCAATTACCCAAACTCAGAACTGAGTATTAAATATTATTATAAACTTTTACAAACTTAAATTATTCCAAAAGAAGCCTACTAGCTTAACTCGATCAACCTGAACCCCTAGCTCTCGCGCTGGACTGGGGATCCTCGTTACCAACTGGTTCCTTCTTAACTGGAAAAGAACATAAACAATATCGCACAAATGAGCTAACTAGCTCAGCAAGTCACAATGACAAAACTGAGAATAATGATCATCAAGTGAAAAGGGTTATGATACCAAGTGAACAATGAATTATGATTTAGAATTGGATATTATATTTTCATTTTAAAAACCAAGGTTAGGCTGCTGATCAGTCACGCACTAACCCCGAGCAAAGCACACAGCACTGCTCTAACTACTGGATCCAAGGCACACATTGGCCTAACTTGACCATTATGTGATCTGACCACGAATCTGGTCCATAATTTTATAAAAACAATCCAATTCTAACATAATAACAGAATAAACAATAATAAGCAATAAACAGAATCATTAACAATATTGGACATTCAATAATGAAATGGTTTCAATCTTCATAAGGATCAATATGGCATTTTCAAAGCATGGATGTTAGGTAATGAAAGAATTGGATAACAAAGGAATCCATGTTTCAGGGTTACCAGGAACTGGTCTTTCAAATCATAAGGTACAATGGTTTGAGTATATAAGCAATTCGATTCAGTGTTTAGTATTTAGTTTGTATATATTTGTGGAGTTGTATCGTATATCTGTGGTTCGTATTTGGGTGTACAACAATCAATGGTTTAGAAAGAATAAGATTTATGGCTCAAGATCAATAACTGGAATCAGGGTTTTGGGTTCGGTGCTTCAAAGCACTTGCAATATAAAACAGGATTATCAATCCACCACAATATATCTCGAGAAAGTTCAGAACACTTGCCTGGTACTAGCTTGCTATACTGCACTCACTTTCAATCACAACTGTCTTACTCCTTGACTATCTGTTTCCCTTTTCTACGCCTTGCCTCTTCTGCTCACATATCATAAGCATCTATCAATATTCAACTCATACGATTCTATTCGACATATACTTCTATCTACCCTTCGTTTCACCCAAATCCGATTAACGGATTGAAAGTTATACTATAAGCAAGTAAACATCGAATATATAGACCGACAGTCAACCAACAAGTCACATATAACACATAACACGTTAAACAATCAATGATATATCATTTATAATAGAGTCTCGGGTCATAAACAGGCTTTCGGGCATTTAAAATGATTTTTAAAACATTTTTCGGAATTAAAACGGGTCATTGGATCAATTTCAGAATAATAAACAGGGTTCGATTGGCCAAATCTGGCTTCAAAACAATTTTATAATAATTATCGAGCCTTGAAAACAATTTAAAATAATATTTTAAAGCTCGAAGCTATTTTTCGGAATTTTCAAATCATTTTTAAATAATTAAATCTAATTAAATAATTAATTAAAATCAATTAATCAATTAATTTTTGAATTAATTGACCAATTAATCAATTAAATATTAACTGAAATTAATTAACTAATTAATTCATATTTATTTTTGAATTAAAAATAATTTTTGGAATTAAAATAATAATTTTTAGAATTTTCAGAAATTAAAAACGAATTTTTATAATTAAAATAAATAGAAAATATGATTTTTGAATATTTTTAAAACAGGAATCCTATTTTTGCAAATTCTGGAAACCTGGTGGACTAAACTTCATCACCTACAAAGTACAGGGACTAAACTGTAATTTTGCAGTCCAGACGCCGGAAAATACAGGGGTGGCCGGAGAACACGATTCCGGCATCCTCACCCCACCACAAGCTCCAGATATGATCTACAGACAACCAGGAACACAACCATACAATCAAATCACATCAATAACCCCAGACTTGGCCGGAAAATGGCCAAGAACATCACCAGTTTCCGGTGAACCGACGAAAACTTCAAAATACAACTCCCTTCGATTCAGACATCCTCTGTTAACGAGCTATATACCAATCGATTGAAAATTTCATAAGGAATACAACCCACTATAATACAACAGTTAATAACCCCTAAATCAAAAAGCCCCAAATTTCAATTGAAAACATTCATACGGGTTATAAACCCTAATTTTAAAATTCGAAGATTAAACTCAATTTTGAGCATGTTATTGAACTCCAAATCAGACATATGACATATGAAAATCATCAGGATAACAAGCTCTACAACATGCAATCATCAAATCATTCAAACAATCATTCGAACAAAATTTCATATTTTTAATAAAAATAATTCGAAAATAAATAAATTTCCAGAAAATAAACCTTTGATTCTGCAGGTGTATGGATCACAGATTCTGGAAGAGCTCTTCAAGACCTTCAATTTGGTTACTCGAGCTTTCCAAACAAAGATCAATAACACCTTCAAAAGTTGGTTTGACTTTCAGAAGATTATATGAATATAAGTATTTTCTCTGGAAAATTATATAATTATTGGCTGCAAATGATTTTTGATACAGAATAAAATACGGTAAAGGCTATTTATATTTACAAAAAATTAGTATCTCGTTGGATCATTCCAGATACAAAATGGTACGTTTATTTATAAAAACTGATCCAAACGGTACCGGTTTTCGGGATAATTATCCAAATCAGTACAATTTGTATTGCGGTCTTGGTCTCAGCGCCTGGTTACACGTATTACGAGGTGATAATTGTGATAGTTTAATAAAAAGATCCCGTTTATCGAAAATACGAGTTTTATTGATTTATTGAAACGAATAATGCATCGAAAATGTTACGTCGGGACCCGCGCAGGACAAACCGTACGCCGGATCGAAAAAGTCGAAACATGGAAAATGCTCGGAATATTGTAATTAGGTTAGGAAGGAGTTTTCGGAAGAGTTTCGGGTTATAAAAACGTAAAAACGGATGACGTCGGTTGGTTCCCGATTGTATAAAATAGTTTTTAAATACTCAGAAAAAGATTTTATAAAATCCATATATTTCCTATAAAATCATAAATCAACATAAAAATAATTAGGAAGATATGACAATTATCTATATTTTATTTTGGAAATATAAAAATTAAAATACTCAATTAATATTATTTTTAAACATCCAAACACATTTAACACTTAACAAATAATTCACATAATAGATACTGAACACATATAATAATTATTTATTAACAAAAATAATTACACGATATATCCTGAATATTACAGTTTAACTAGATAACCAACTACAACTTACCGTTCTTGTAGCTTTTACCAATTTCACTGAGTCAGTCTGAATCCATAATGATTCTTGACAAAGCTTGATATCAGCTTTTCTTCTTTAATCCTCAGGATTTGAGACATTGTAATCTTGACTTGCTTCATCTTAACTTCCAATCTGGTAGATTGCAGTCCTTAAAGTAGAGATATGGTTTCTTTCTAAATCATCATCCAGTCTTATTACCCTAGAATGAAAAGAATCTTCAGTGTAGCACAGACATTTCTCATTCAGTAACATTTCAAGCTTAGCAGAATTCTTCTTCATTGGAGTTTCACTTCCATCATTTTCAACAATACTAGGAATGAATTCTGTAACTCTTGAACCATAAATTCTTGCTTTATCTCTGATGGTCTTCAATATGAAGTTTGACCATCTCCTGGTAATATCAGACTTTACCTCTAAAAGGTAATGAAAGAATTAAAGTTCTTTCAGTGAGTTATTTAGCACATCTGATTCTGACATCTGATATGTCCTTCCATCTTCAAGAAATAGAATCATATTTTCCTTGACATTGTGCTTGTCATGAGCATCCAGTACCACTTGAACAGAGATAACCTTATCAAGGTGTTTCTGTGTAACATCTTCAAGAGGTTTGTCAGTCAATAAAAATGGATCTCTAGTAGCAACTTCAACTCATTTTTTAATCTTAGCTTCATCAGAACCTAGTCCAGCCCTGTCTCTTGGTTCTCTAGCATTTAACCCAATAGTCATGAAAGTAGACAGCAATTGGCTTTTCTTTGGATCTGATGGTTTGACATTTTTCCACAGAAGTTTCTTTTTATCAGCTACTTCCATCTTGTCTAAATAAACTTGAGCACTGTTAGAGGTTGACTTGATGACTTTATCAGAACTTGCTGTTTCTGTTATAGCTTGATGTTCTTCACTCTGAACAACTTGAGCCTTGTCAGAGGTTGTCTTTGATTCTTCAGAAATCTTCTTTCTTTTCAGAGTTTGAACATATTCATCTTCAGCAAGATTATCATCAGTAACTTGAACCATTTTGCACACAGGTTTTATCAGGATTTCAGAAATTTTCATCTCATGTGGCTTGATTGGTTCATCAACCGTTCCTTTCCCTTTGTCTTTGGGATCAATCTCAATCTATGATCTAGTCTTGGGCTTTGATGCCTCAGTTTGTGACTTCTCCTTAATCACAATGCCTTTTACCTTAGGCCTTGGAGGTTTTTTTGCAACAGAAGCTTTTGGCTTTAGATTTTTCTTTTCAGCTTTGAATCTAGCTTCTTCCTCCTTGAGATTTTCCAAATCCATTCCTGGATTATGCTTCAGAAATAATCTTCTAGCAATTTCCTCATCAAGTGTCTGAATCTTGGGATCTTTGTAGTAGACTGTTGTCTACTTTCCCTTGAGCTTCAGAGTTTGCATGAACTTTTGAGAATCTTGACTTCTACCTTGTATCAGAACATCAGGCTTTGTCATCAGTCTTTTCTCATCAGAACTTGATATCAGATTTTGAGTTTCAATACTTGCTATTAGATTTTGAGTTTGAGCAGTTTCAGAACTTGTCTTCTTTTGAGTAGAAGATTTGCTTGCTTCAGTAATTAGTTTCCTTGAAGAAACCTTGCTGCTCTGCTCTTTTCCTTGAACTTAACCTTTACCCTTGCTATGGTTTCCCTGGTCAATAGTTTAATCATCTTTCTTCTTCAGTATTTGATCATTAGAGCATTTGGACTTAACTATCTTCTCCCCCTTTTTGGCATCATCTGATAATAGGAGTGAGAGAAGAAGTTCCACTGAAGATTGAATATCATTCAATTGAGCCTGTTGAGAAGCTTGATTTGCCAGAACCTCAGAAATTTGGGCATGTTGCTTCTCTTGAGCTTTCTCAATTGCTTCTACCTTTTCAAGTGTAGGTCAGGATATGTCGATTCAAATTCAACATTTGTTTTGTTAAATCATCACAAATTATTAGTAACCACAATTTTAATCAAAACATTCATCAAGAAATACAGTTCAAGTGGATGAAGTAAAGATTAACATGCTTCAAAGAATATTAGAGAGAGATAGAGAGAATAAGAGAGATTAAGAATAGAAAAGTAGGTAAAAGATTAGAAAATCTTTTAACTCCCATATATATACTCTCTCTACTCAATAGTCCTTTTTAAAAGTAAAACAGACACTTGTACACCTGTCAGCCAGTAAATAGTTAAAGCAGAGTTAGTGGGCATGAGAAATAAGCAATAATTAACGTGCACATGCATTTTTTCAAGACAAACACGTTTACCACTAACCCAAATGATTATGACTATTTTTATCTCACCTAATTATATTCTGATTAATTATGACCGTTACAGTATTAACCACAAATAAGTCAAGTAAAGAATAATGTCACGTAAGCATCAGAGTTTCCATCAGGATTTATTATCAGAACTTGACTATTGTCAGATTTTTTCAGTCATCAGAACATGGCTTCTATACTCAAAAAAGTGAATGTTTATAACTGTGATTCTTCATACAAATACTGACTTGTTTCTTCAAAGTTTAATCATCAGAACTTCTATCACAACTTGTCCTCAGAATTTATGCATATGAGACTTAACTGTTTATCTAAAACAACTTGATCACCACAGTAATTTTCATCATTCATATGGAGTGATAGTGTGTGCATTAGTAGAATATCAGATAAAGATTAAAGTCTGATAAACTTCAGTACATCTTAGAAATAAGGCATAACTAAGAAAAGTGTTTAAAATCTGTCATTAATAATGAAGTCTACTATAGGATAAATTTGTGCAAAAGTCGACCTCAACTGTTTGTGCTCATTTTATGCATCTTTTAGAATTTATTTTCACAGTGGCTTCTCAGTGTAAGTGAGTCACAACTGCTATCAGAATTTATGCTATTATCAGAGTATTTCTCCAATAATCAGAGAATGTGAAAAGTCTCCAAGAAAATTTATTTGCTTTTCTAATGCATATAACTTAATACCAGCAATGCACTTGGGTCTTCCCTTCCACATATTTACTCTAGATCTCAAAGGAGTACTTGATTTTAATTTTTCTTTTCTTTTCCTTCAGATAAGTGAGGCTTATCAGCAATTAGTTCATCCTTAAGATTTACTGACATCAGAATTTGACATATAAGAAGCAAGAATCTAGTTTATGACTTAGTAATAAGATACACAAAGTAAATTTGACTAAGCTCAAAATCAGAATTTGCTTGTGTTAATGAATTTCCACATAAACAACTAATTCAAACATGAGATTTCTAGTATGTTAAAGACTACTAGGTCAGCATCTAGCACAGTAATCCTCATTGGATTGAATAGTCATGGAACATTCAAATCACTATCAGAGTATATAGATCCACATCAGATAACAATCAGCATTTAATGTATTTCAATTTAAGTACATATTACATGAAGATAAGACAATATGTAAACACTGATCATAAAGTCTGATGCATGAGAACAAAAACTATGCAGATTTAGAGAAAGAACCTGAAACCGTTCCAAGTTCATTTACCAGTCTTGTAAAAGTAGCTTCACATAGTGGTTTTGTGAAGATATCTGCTAGTTGTTGATCTGTTGGAACAAAATGTAATTCCACTGTACCTTCCATCACATGTTCCCTTATGAAATGGTACCTAATGTTGATGTGCTTTGTCATTGAGTGTTGAACTGGATTACCTGTCATAGCAATAGCACTTTGATTATCACAGTAAATAGGTATTTTAGAAAATTCTAACCCATAATCCAGTAACTGATTCTTCATCCAAAAAATGTTGGATTTTTAATCGCAGCGGGCATGGCAAAACACTTTCACACGTATAAAATCCAAATAATAGCATATAAATCGTGGTAAAAACATAGGGATCGAATCTAACCTTTAAAATAATTCGGAGACAACGATCAGAGATCCTTAGCAGTTGCTCCTCAAGTGTGAAGCACTCCACCGGTATCCACCAAGAAAACGATGTTAAGGAGGAGGAAGGAGGTGGAGAGAATTGGGTTTTCCAAACTTTTTGGGTTTTGGGGTTCAAATAAAAATAGGGTCTATAATAGTATATTTATAGGCAAAATTTTCAGCTGAAATTTTCCCATAAATATTATTATTATTATCCCATTTATTATTCTCATTAATAATTAAAACACCTTTTAATTATTAATCCTTTTTCTAAACACTTTAGAAATAATTCTCTCTCTTGATTTAATTTCCAAAAATTAAATCCTTAATTAATAATATTAAGAACTTTTCTTAATTAATTTATAATCAATTAAATCTCATTTAATCAATTATTAAATTTGCCAATTAATTATTTATTTCACAAATAAATAATTATTCACCATTATTAATTAATTCCTCCACCATTAAATCATTCTCTTTTTATGGTGTGACCCTGTAGGTTCAATATTAAGCCGGTAGTAGAAATAAATAATAATAAAACTATTTTATCATTATTTATATAAATTCTTTAATTTATTAAATATGATTAATTAATTAATCACATTTATTCTACATCGTGAGGGATACTTCTTAGCATATCGCGACTATCCGGATAATATGAATTCACTGCTTAGAATACCAAGAACCTATTCAGTGAATAGTTACCGTACAATAAACTCCTTCTACCCTACAATGTCCCGATTAAATACAAGGCATGGATCTCGTGTCAAGCCTATCTAATTTAATCACTTGCTTACCATTTACTATGCGTAGTTCTATACAAATTAGAAACACCTTTCTAATTTCATTCACTCTGGCCAGAGATTCCTGAACTAGCATAAGTGGATCAGCCTTGAACATTCGCTTCCTTCACTGGAAGGAGTAGATCCTTTATTGATCATACACTATCTTCGTGTACAAATTCCTATACCCAGTAGAGCCCTAATAATTGTCCCTGGAGACTAAGAACTAAACCAAAGCATAGTTCAGTGTACACAAGATGACTATGATGACCTCAAGTCTCAGGATACTTGTACAACTATCACTATATGAACAACTGCTGACACATGAGTGAACTCCATCAGTTGTTCAGCTGGGCGAGTCATGTTCAGTGAACTTATTCTATAATAAGCACCTACATACTAGCTATAGTGTCACCACACAAATGTCTATGAGAACAGACATCCTTCATAATGAAGCAAGCATACTATGTACCGATCTTTGCGGATTATTAATTACCAGTTAGTAATCCTACGACCAGGAACTATTTAAGTTTAGAGTTATCATCTTTTAGGTCTTACTATTATGATCTCATCATAATCCATAAAAAGCTTTACTCTAAACTATGGTATATCTTATTTAAACACTTAAATAGATAAAGCCCGTAATAAAAACAAAACAAGTCTTTTATTAATATCAATGAAATCAAAACAGATTACATAAAAGTTATTCCTAAATCCTAATACATGATTAGACTTAGGACATATTCCTTTCAAAGAATCTGTGCACAACAGCTTCTTGCAGCAATATATTTTGCTTCTACAGTTGATGTGGAAATTGATTTCTATTTCTTGCTAAACCAAGAAACTAATCTGCTTCCAAGAAATTGGCAGCTTCCACTTGTGCTTTTCCTGTCTATTTTGCATCCTGCAAAATCTGCATCTGAGTAACCTATTAGCTTAAAATCTGATTCTCTAGGATACCACAATCCTAGATCAGTTGTACCCTTGAGGTACTTAAAAATTCTCTTCACATCTATTAGATGAGGTTCTCTTGGATCAGCCTGAAATCTTGCACAAAGACAGGTAGCATAAATGATATCAGGTCTACTTGCAGTTAAATAGAGTAAAGATCCAATCATATCTCTGTAGTTAGTAATATCTATTGATGAACTAGTATCTTTATCTAACTTGGTTGTAGTGGCCATGGGAGTGGATGCAGTTGAACAGTCTTGCATTCCAAAAATTTTCAGTAAATTTCTGGTGTACTTGGATTGATTGATAAAAGTACCTTCTTCATTTTGCTTGACTTAAAATTCCAGAAAATAACTAAGTTCTCCCATCATACTCATTTGATATCTTGACTGCATTAGCTTTGCAAACCTTTCACAGAGTTTGGCATTTATAGAACCAAATATGATATCATCAACATATATCTGTACCAAAAGTAAGTCCTTTCCATGGTTGAGGTAGAACAGTGTTTTATCAATTGTACCTCTTTGAAATCCACTTTCTAGAAGAAATTGAGCTAAAGTCTCATACCATTCTCTAGGAGTTTGCTTAAGGCCGTAAAGTGCTTTGTCAAGCCTGTAGACATGATTTGGAAATTTTGAATCTACAAAGCCTGGAGGTTGTTCCACATAAACCTCTTCTTCCAATTCTTCATTGAAAAAAGCACTTTTCACATCCATTTGAAAGACTTTAAACTTTTTATGAGCAGCATAAGCCAAAAAGATTCTTATGGCTTCCAATCTAGCAACTGGTGCAAATGTTTCATCATAATCAATACCCTCATGTTGAGAGTAACCCTTAGTAACCAGCCTTGCTTTGTTCCTTGTAATTATGCCATCACTGTCAGTTTTATTTTTGAACACCCATTTTGTGCCAACAATGGATCTGTTCTTTGGTCTTGGCACTAGGGTCCAGACTTTATTTCTTTCAAATTCATTTAACTCTTCCTGCATTGCTTTCACCTAATCAGCATCTTGAAGAGCTTCTTCCACTTTCTTTGGTTCAGTCTGAGATAGAAAAGAATGATAGAGACATTCATTTGATGTTGTAGTTCTAGTTCTGACACCTGCTTCAGGATCTCCAATTAACAAGTCAGGTGTATGTGATTTGGTCCACTTCCTTGCAGATGGAAGTTGATTTCTAGAATTGGATCCTCCCCCATGATCCATGATATCTCCATCAGTATTTTCTGATGCTCCCCCTATAGTTATGCTCTCTGAGACTTCAGAATTTGAGTTAGATCCTTCAGGATTTGAAGAATCAGAGTTTCCAGAATTATCAGAATTTGGCTCATTAGAACTTGATGAATCAGAACTTGAAGAGCCGGTGACAGGTTCTGATGCTTCTTGAGAATCTTGAGTTGTGGTAGGATCTTCAGCTTGCTCCCCCTGGACAGGTGCATTTTCCTTTGGAGTTGTGACCACAGTATCAATGACATCAGAACTTAACCCGTCAGAACTTACAGGATCAGATTTTAAGTCATCAGAATTTACAGTATCAGAGTTTAAATCTACATTTTCAAATCTCAGCTAATCATGATCATTGAAATCTTCAAGTCCAATTATTTTCATATCATCAAAAAATACATTGATAGATTCCATGACAACCCTTGTTCTTATATTGTAGACTTTGAAGGCTTTTGTGGAAAGTGGATATCCAACAAAAATTGCTTCATCAGCTTTTAGATCAAATTTTGACAGCTGTTAAAGATGAGTCTTAAGAACAAAACACTTACAACCAAATACATGAAAGTATTTCAGATTTGGCTTCTTTTTCTTCACCATCTCATATGGTGTTTTGCCATGCTTGTTTATGAGTGTAACATTTTGTGTAAAACAAGCAGTCTGCACAGCTTCAGCCCAAAAGTAGGTTGGTAGCTGTGCTTCATCAAGCATTGTTCGTGCAACTTCAGTGAGAGTCATATTCTTTCTTTCTACAACTCCACTTTGCTGTGGAGTTCCAGGTGCAGAAAATTCTTGTTTGATTCCATGCTCTTTGCAGAACTCTTCCATCATTGAATTCTTGAACTCAGTGCCATTATCATTTCTTATAATTTTAACAGAATCTTTGACCAACTTATCCAACTGTCTGACATGATCAGTTAGAGTAGATGCAGTTTCATTCTTCTTGTGCAAGAAATACACCCAAGTGTACCTTGTGAACCCATCCACTATAACTATAGCATATTTTTTCTTTGCAATAGACATGACATTAACTAGACCAAATAGATCAACATGCAGTAGGTGATAAGGCTCAAGAATTGAGGATTCAGTTTTGCTCTTGAAAGATGATTTTCTTTGTTTTACCTTTTGACATGAATCACAAAGGCCATAAGGAGCAAATACTGATTTTGGCAGTCCTCTCACAAGATCTTTCTTTTCAAGCTCATTTATGTTGTTGAAATTTAAATGAGAGAGTCTTTTGTGCCAATTCCAGCTTTCTTCAATTGATGCTCTACTCAACAGACAGATTGCAGAACCATCAGAACTTGTTGAAAGTCTGGCTTCATAAATGTTACCATGCCTGTAACCTTTCAGAACCACTTTTCCTGTAGAATTACTTATAACTTCACAGTGTTCTTTAAAGAAATCCACATGATAACCTCTGTCACATATTTGACTCACACTTAGCAGATTGTGTTTAAGTCCTAAGACAAGAGCTACTGATTCAATGATGACATTCCCAAGATTTATATTGCCATATCCCAGAGTTTTTCTCATGTTGCCATCTCCATAAGAAACTCTTGGGCCAGCTTTCTCCACAAAGTCTGATAGCAGGGCTTTATTTCCAGTCATATGTCCTGAACATCCACTGTCCAGCACTAGGATATTTTTCCTGTTGCCCTGCAATCACAATGACCACTAATGGTTAGTTTTAAGGACCCAGACTTGCTTGAATCCTTTGGCCTTTTTAAGTTTGTTAGCATTCGCAGCGGATTTAGTTTCAGAGTTTATGCTAACATGCTGTTTATCAGAATTTATATCAAACTTTGCATCAGACTTTATACTATAAGGAATAATACTAACTTTCTTTAAAGAAGGTTTTATTTGATAATAATCATAGTACAAGCTATGATATTCCTTACAAGTAAAAATGGAATGCCATAAACTACCACAATGAAAACAAGGATTTTGTGGCTTAAACCTAACAGACTGACTCTTAACTCCTGAACTAGGAGGTAAAGATTTTATATCTTTATTCTTCCTACAAAAAAAGCAAGATGGTTAGAGTTTCCACGTTATAACATTTCTTTCTAGGAGCATTAGGAACAGGCATATAATTATTGCTTTTGTTCACACCTTCCTTTCCATTCCTATTTTTCCTAGCTTCCTTTACCTTGTTGACATTCCTAATCTCTTTCAGCTTATACTTAAGTTGCTTCTTTGTTATTAAGCCTATGTTGACTTCAACTGGTTTATCCTGTTTTAATTTGTCAAAAGTTGACTTATCCTTAACTTCTCTCACAGACTCTTTCATCTTTTCAGAATCAGACTTTATAGTTTTTGCTACAAACTTAACAGGATTTACCTTTGGTTTAGCAGTCAGTTCCTTCTTCACTTTTATCATCTCCAGAACCTAAGCCCTCTTTCCAGTTTCCACTGCTTAATAAATTCTGAGTTGTTTTCAGCCAGAGTTAGTCCAAGTTCTGATAATCTATCTTTCCTTTTCTAAGTCAGCTTTTAGAGATTCATTCAATTTTAACACTTCATCTCTAACATATTAAGCATCATCTTT
Source organism: Apium graveolens (assembly GCF_009905375.1). Lineage (NCBI taxonomy): Eukaryota > Viridiplantae > Streptophyta > Magnoliopsida > Apiales > Apiaceae > Apium > Apium graveolens. The sequence continues at coordinate 96,843,759 of NC_133648.1, forward strand.
TTCTTTCTTAGTTTGATGAAGAAAAACTAACTCCTTTTCTAAATAATCATTTCTCTTTTTATAAGCAAGATTTTCAAATGTTAATCTTTCACATGTTAAAGTCTGATCTCTATAACTAATGAACATGGTTTTAAGATATAATCTCAACTCAGTAATATTATCAGTATGAAAGGCATAACTTGTTTGAGGTACCTTCAATTCAGCAGTTTCAGGACTGCTGTCAGCATTTGCCATCAGGGCATAGTTCACCTCATGTTCAGAATCTGAAGTGTCTGTTCAGCTTTCCTACTTTCTGACAAGTGCCTTGCCTTTGTCACTTTTTCCTTTCTTGCAGTCAGGAGATATGTGGCCTTTTTCACCACAGTTGTAGCATTTGACATTTGAGTTGTCTCCTCTGTCAGACTTTCCTCCCTTGCCTTCAGACTTTCTGAACCCTTTCTTATCAGAACTTCCACTTTTCCTGGAAAACCTCTTGCCTTTTCTGAATTTCCTGTAGGCTATCTTTGTGATACCCTTCACCATAAGAGCACACAATTTCATCGTTTCTTCATCAGCATCTATTTCAGGTGAACTTTTAGTTTCTGAATCATCATCATCAGAATATGATGACTCTGAATCAGACTTTATGATGAGAGCCTTTCCTTTGCCTTTTTGAGGCAGCTATTTTAGGAGATTCCTCCTCATCTTTAAGAGAAACTATCCTTGACTTTCTTCCATGCCTCTTGCTCTTTTGATCCATCTCAAGTTCAGAATTTTTGAGCATACCATAAATTTCATCAAGAGTAGTTTCAGTAAGATCGTAGTTGTCTCTTATGGTAGTAGACTTCAAATCCCAATTTTCAGGAAGAGCTAACAGGAATTTTAGATTTGAATCTTCAAGATCATATTCCTTGTCCACTAGTGACAGATCATTCAAGAGTTTGACAAACCTGTCATATAAGTCAGTTAAAGACTCATCATCTTTTGAGTCAAAGTGCTCATACTCTTGAGTGAGTATAGTCCTCCTATTCTTTTTGATTGTATCAGTTCCCTGGCATCTTGTCTCCAAAGCATCCCATATCTCCTTTGCAGTTTTGCAATGAATTACCCTTTTTGACATGACATTATCAATGGTACTATGCAGCAAATGCCTTACCCTTTCATCCTTGGCAATATATGAGATGTCTTCAGCTGTATACTCACCTTTCTCCTTTGGTATGGTCTTTGCTGGTTGATCAGCAACTACAACAGAGAGCTTGGTAGGCTTATGTGGTCCTTCATTAATTCTGTCAAGGTTTTCTGGATCTTTAGCTTCCAGAAACATAGCCATCTTCACTTTCCATATGGGATACTCAGAAGGTCTCAGTATGGGAACCCTAATAGTCTCATATCGACTGTGGGTTTGAGTCTTTTGAGTTTCTTCAGTTTTGGTGGGCTTGGTTGGAGTTTGTGCTTCTTCAGACATGATTGTTTGGATCTTTACTATATGTGTATTAACAGATAAGCTCTGATACCAATTATTAGGTCACACAACACTGTAGAAGGGGGTTAAATACAGTGTTAATACAATCAAATCGATTTAACACAAGTATGTAACAAAGATCAAGTATATTGAATAAACTCTGTTACAATAAGAACTGTTGTTCTCTCTCAGTGATGAACAAATATCACTAAGAGCTGTTAGGTTACAATGTATAATCTTCTCGATAATGATAACATATACAGTGTAAACCCTAAGTCTGTGTTTATATAGTACACAGTTACAACATAACTTCTAATTGATATGGAATATAATTCTATCTCCTAAAATATATCAATCAGATATCTTCTACAAGTCTTCCAGTCTTCTAACTTTTTCCATGCATATCTTCTTTTGTTTTAGTCTCGATCTTCTACTGTAAATCAGCTTCCTTCCTTATATGAAAGTCTTCCCGCACTTAAGTTCTGATATGACCTTAAGTTCTGATATTAAGTTCTGACTTCCAGTAAGTCCTGATTTCAGTAAGTCCTGATATGTCCTATTTGTTAAGATCTGAAAACTAAACATGAATCATATTAGACATGACATCTCAAATATATCTAACATCTCGTTCTTCCTCTTTTCCATGAGCCACCATTCGTAAGTGCTTCCTTGCAATTGGTACACATCTAAGGTCACCTTTTGTTTCTCATTGCTCCCTAGAAGTCCGAAAGCTTTTTCCATCTCTTGGATCTACATCTCAATGATAGCCGGGTCTGTAGCTCCATCAAAAGTTGGCGGGTTCAAACGCTTGAACTGAGAGACGATGTTAGGCTTTGGTTGTTGATTCACAAGCACAGCTAAAGTTTCGGCCAGCTGGTCAAAGACGTTTCCTCCTTCATCATTGTTTCCGTGATTGTCATTATTGTTCTGATTTTCATTATTGTTCTGGTTGTTACTGTTCTCCCCGTCCATCTTTTTTAAAACACACAAAATTGTTATTACCAGTGGACTAACAATGAGATTTACAGAAGGGGGGTTGAATGTAAATCTCAAAACTTTTTCAAGTTTTGAGCAGTTTCTAAGGCTAAGTGTTTGAGTGATCAAATGTGAGTGAATTGCTTGAAGCTGATGCAGACAGATATATATTCAAACACAAATGTAATGAGCACAAAGAACTTAAAAACTTTTCTGGTGGATTTGTTGTTCCACCAGAGATGTGTTATTTCGGAAAATTTGTGATTCAAAGAATTAAATCACAGCTGCTTCCTAGTACAAACTAGATGATTTTCTCTTTTGATATTTCTAAACAGCTCAGGAAAATTCATTTCTAATTACTAGCTGCTACTTGGTTTATATACCACCAAGTTTACAAGTGAAGACAAACTGTAAAATATAATTGAAAAGATTCTTCACATGTTTCTTCTTCATTTCTCTATCCAATGCAATCTAAGATAATCTGTAAATCTTTGAATACTTCCTTGTTTGCATCAGAATGGAAATGCTGCATTTTCTTGATTCCTCCTAGAGGCTTCCACATTCCAGTATGTCTCTGTCAACCCATGTGCCTCTGTCAGCTTGTGAATTGTCACTATCAACTGCTAATGAACTAAGCATCCGTTGAAGCTTTCATCCGTTGATGCCTTATCCGTTGAAGCTTTATCCGTTGAAGCTTTATCCGTTGATGCATTATCAGTTGAAGTCTTTATCCGTTGAAGCACTTATCCGTTGATGGATATTATCCGTTGAGGCATTAGAGACATCCATTGAAGCTTTGTTTCTCATCCGTTGAAGGCCTTTAATCTATCAGTTGATACTACTTCATTTATACAAAATTACAAGGCATGAAATATTTACAATTAGCCCTCCTATTTGTACATCCATTAGTAGTCAACATGACTGATTATTTCCTAACAACATCTAAGAATTACAGCTTGAAACCAGAGAGTGAAATGTGCTACAATACTAAACTTATTGCTAAGTAAAGCTACTCCTTCAACGGATAGCCAAGATGGTCCTATCCGTTGAGGCTACAAACACTAGATTTCTACTTAAGTGTTTTACTTAACTTATCATCAAACTAGTACACATATTCCTAACAATCTCCCCCTATTTATGTCTACTAGAACTGTAGGCATAAATTTGGGTTTAGCTTGATGATAACAAAACACTTAACAAATATATAAACTGTAATAAAGCAGAAATTCAAAAGTGCTACAAAAATGTATATGCTGAGATGGAATTGAAGAATTACATTGTTTCCAAGGGTGCTCCTTTAGCCTGAGCAAATTACTTTCTTTTCCTTTGATCCCTGGTTTTCTTTCCTAGCCTCCTGTCATTCTCCTCTATTTGAAGTTGAAGTTGTCTGTAGAATTCAGTTTCATCTTCTTCATTGATATCTAACTTAGATTGCATATCCTTGAGAGTTTCATTACTGGCAATCTTTAGCTGATCTTCAATTCTGAAAAATCTTCTGACTCCTTTGTTGTCTCTGAACTCCATCAACCAATGAGGTGATTTGTGAATTGTAATTCCTCTTTCTTGAATGAGTAAAGTTCTAGGCAAAGCATTGGGCTCCCTCCAAGTTTTCCTTATGTTGGCAATCTTGTTGAGAATCTCAGTCTTGGCAGTCCTGGTAAAGCCAGAATCCCTTTGTATGGCTGAGTGGACTCTAATCAAGGTAGAGTAGCCTTCATTCAGAATTCTGTGAAGAGGCCATGTTCTTTCCCCAGCTCCTTTGTATTTAAACACTAGTCTTTCTAGTAGCTGTCTGTAGGCAGCTATTCCCCTTACTTCCTCCAGCTCATCCAGATAGAGTTCAATGTCTGAAAATTCTTTTATGTCACAGATGTGAACATAATCATCTTTAGAGGTTTGAGGTTTAGGCTTAGGCTTCTGTGTGAATTTGATTGAGGCTTTAGAGGGTGTTGATTTGATTCTTCTTTTCTGCTTCTTTGATGGTGGAGAAGAGGTTAGGAAGGTGGGCAATTTGATGGTGTCCCAATCAATTGGTTCCTCCTTGGGAATGATTGTTTCACCATGGATGTTCATGAAGGGGTCAGGTACAATGGGTTCAGGAATAGAGGGTAGTGGTTTGGATTTTGGGTTTCTTCAGTCTCATCTACCTTCTTTCTCTTTGCATTGACCTTCTTTCTTTTCCCTTTCTACCATTCTTCCTTACTTCTTTCCTCCATCTCAGTACCAACCATGTCCCCCATAGCTTCATCTTCACCTTTGTCTTCAATTTCTTTCTGTTCTTCAGCCTGACTTGACTTTAGCTATTTTTCAAGCTTTGCTTGTGCTCTTTTGTCAGCCTTTAGCTGTTTGGCTTCTTCCTTCAACCTTTTGGTTTCTTCCCTCTTGGCTATTGAGAATTTGGGATGTCCTTGCATCACACATATGCTCTTTCCCTCTCTGAAGATAATAGCCATGTTTCTCCTTACAGCCTCATCCATGGTCTCTTTGAGAAATGCAATACTTCTACCTAAAAGCTTGTCCTCATCAGCTTTTGGAAGAGGAAAATCCACCTCTTTTAGAGGATTCTTTGTAGAGTCCTTATTGGATCTGTTGTTGGGCTTGAGAACCATAGGTTGCAGATCTTTGGAAGAAGTTTCTCCATCCTTATGCCTCCCTACTGGCTTGAGTTCCATAATAATTGATTCCACTTTTGTGCTATGCTTCACAGATTGTGATTGAGAAGTAGTAGAACCAAATATTAGTTGCATCTTTTCATCAATCTTCTTCCTTTGCTCTTTGACTTGCAATTCAGCTGCTACTATCTGGATTAGATCAATTCCATCTAGCTTTCCTTTGACTTCAATAGTTGGAGAAGTTGTGATGACAGGAACTAGCACTTGAGAAATCTGAACTGTTGTAGATGGCTCTCCTTCCCCTTCCTCTTTATTCTCCCCCTTTTTGTTATCATCAAGGGTAGGGGTCAAGCCTTGTGCTTTTGCCAGCTGCATGAGTAGATTTGTTTGAGTTTGTTGATTCTGAAAAATGGTGACCATAGAGTCTTCAATGATTTGAACCCTATCTTCCAATCTGGCCAGCCTCTTGTCAACATCAGATGCTTTCCTCAGTCTCCCCAACAAATCTTGCATAGTACCATAGGGTATAACTGAATCCAATTTCTCAGCATTGTAGGATTTCAGATCAGCAATGTCCTGCTTGAGCTCATCCACACTTAGATTTTGCTGGTAATGCTGCAACTGCAAGAGATGCCGAGATTCCAGATGAGCTTGAAGAATTGCATTGGTACCAGCATCTTGAGTCTTCTGAAGGGCCTTCTGAATTGTCATGACTTGTCTGACCAAAGTGACACCAAACTCTCCTGGTGTTGATGGTTTTACCCATGCCCATTTAGGAAGATCAGGAACAGAACTTGAGCCTGCTACTCCCCCTAAGTTCATGCTCTCATTCAAAGAATTAGAGTCATCATCATTAGAATTTACTCCAAATTCTTCAGATGGCTCACCAGCTTGAGAAGGCAGCCTGTTGACAGCAGCTTTGTCTCTGAGAAGAGATTCTGAAGTGTGTACAATGTGTAGTGTCTGTTCTGCCTCCACATTGCCCTGTGCAGCCAATAATTGATAGGCTGAAATAGGGTGAGTAAAAGTGTCAGCATCCGAGGAAATGTTATCAATGACAGCTTTGTAATGTTGCTGAAATTGTCTTCCCTTTTCTGCATCATCCACTTTCATTAACTCACTAGCAATGGCTGGATCCACCCTTATAGCTTCTGTACCTGCCTTTTTCTCAATTTCTCTCTGTTCTTGCATCAGGGGCTCCCCCTGGCTCACACACACCCTCACACCCTCACCCTCACCTTCTAAGGTGGCACTCATCTCACTCACTTTTGCCATGCTGGAAGAAATAGCATGTATATGGTGACTCTCAACCTCTCCTTTTGCCTAGGAGCAACCCAGCCTCTCACTCAAAAGATCACTCCCTTCCCTCAAACCTAAAAGTGATCGTACAGTTGCCATGTCCTCTACAGTTGGAATTGTTTCTGTTAAGTGTGTAGAGACCATCAACGGATAGGGAATATTTGTTGAAGTGGAAACTGATGGCATCAACGGATAACTACTGTTAAGCTTATCCGTTGAAGAACAACCACTTGTCAACGGATGAGAGATATCCGTTGAAGAAGGAAAAGATGTAGATATAGAAAGTGACATAATTGTTGAATCTGTGTGGATTGATTTTAAGTGTGGTGACACAGATTCTGCAACTACATCTGAAATAATTGGCTGATGATCCAACAAATCATCTAAAAGATGATGATCACCAGGTTTTGAGTGGGGCTCCTTCCTGAGTTTTAATGAGGGAGAATCAGGAAATGATGTGAATATCATATCCACATCAAGAGAGGGTGTTGGAGAGTTTGATGAATGGTGTGTTTCTATATTGAGAGAATGGGGCTGTGATTCCACATTTGCTGGAAGCACATCAAGCTGAATTTGAGAAGGCATAGATACAGGTGGATGTATCTGTGCTGTGTGTGTCCCTTGTGTGGAAACTAGGGTCTTGGCCTTCTTCTTCCTTGAAAAGGCTTTAAATGGTGAATGTGTGGCTTCAGTGTCCCTCCCTCTTTTGTTCTGTGTCCCTGGTTGGGGACTATTTTCAATAGTTACAACCTTTTGGGAGGATGCAACTAGGGATGTGTTGGACTCCTTTTGAACCACCACAGTCTTTTGAGAGACTGTGGCTTGGCTGGTTTGGGTACCACTCACCTCTCCCACCTTATCCTGGGGGGCTTTTTGATGTTCACCCCTCCCCTCATTACTCACACCCTGTTCACTCCCTTCAGGGTTTATGGTAGTTGTTACAACTGTTGTCTTTTGAGAAACAACAGAGGTAGGTTTCTTTGACTTGACTTTGGAAACTTTAGATTTGGTGGCTTTGGTAGGAGCCTGTTTGGACAAAGACACAGGTTCCATAGCCACACTAGAAGGCAAAGAAACATTGGGGTTGGAAATAGTAGGAGTTATAGAAGTATTTACCTCACTTACCTGTGGTGCATTCATGATTGGCAAGTATACCAATGGCACCTGGCTATTGAGGTTCATTCTCAAAAGGTCTGCAAGGACCCTTTTCTCTTGTGCCCAACATTTGAGTTTATTATTCTCATTGGATATAACCAAACCTTCAGCAACATGGTTAGCCAATAACATAAAGAATCTAGCATAGTAGATGTTATGTGCTCTATTAGCTTTGTTACCTAATCTGGAACCTAATTCTAGCATAACACAGTTGCTAAAATTAAAGTACCTATTAGAAACTAGCATATAGAGCATATTAACAAGAGATGAAGTGATAGCATCAAAATTGCTAATCTTCCCAGAGAAAACCTTAATAAAGGCATCTCCAAGAAAACTCCATTATTTCCTAAGGCCTTTCCTTCTAATACTACCTAAACTAGCAGAATCAAAAGCATAGCCTATGGAATCTAGCATAGCAGAGACATCTTTATCAGTGTGTGGTGTCATGGCATTATTCTTAGGCAACTTAAAGCAAGATTTTATATCATCACAATTAATGCAATAGTCCTTACCTTTGAGAGAGAAGGCAATAGTCATATCTGTGGAGTTGAACTCTGCAGTTGTCCAAATCTCCTCAATCACCTCACAGTAGATGGTTGGGGCTTCCAGCATTGCATAGCTTAGTTTGCAGTTTTTGATGAAGTCCATCATCTTGTGATAATCAGAATGGGCTTCATTCTTTTCAACCAAGGCTATGAAATTATTCTTTTCATAAACAAATCCTGTTTGAGACATAATTTTGACTATTGGTGCCATTGTTGTGAGTAGAGGTTGCAGAGAAAAACTTGAGAATTTAGAGAGAAAGAGAATAAGAATTGCAAGAAAGCGTAAAGTGAGAATAAGAGTTCAATTGGGCTTTTATACTTTCTTGAATTAAAACGTAAATAAAATGATTAAAAGATACTTTTAAGTAAGTTACAGCCGTTCAAGAATAAATAAAACTGTAGAAATTCTGAAAACTACCTTAAATACAAATACATACAACACTGTATATCTGTATCAACGGTTGAGTAAAAGAATCAACGGCTGTGACTCACTTATAGTAACTGACGTGACACTTCAACGGATAAGGGAAATAGTTATCCGTCGATGAACAACACCATTTTATCCGTTGAAGGATAAAATTACCAGAAATGTATTTGTCTTTCAATGGATAATGAACATCCGTTGATAGAACAATTTTGGCTTTCAACGGATAGAGAATATCCGTTGATAGGATAAGTCTTAATTAAAGCCAGCTTTGTTCTTGTAGCAAATTCATTTCAGGCTTCAAGACAGATTATATAGATGACATAGATTATGAATAATTAAGCATACCTAACTCACTTACTAATCTTGTGAATGTTGATTCATCAAGTGGCTTGGTAAATATGTCTGCAATCTGCTTTTCACTTGGAACAAAATGAAGTTCCACTGTACCTTTCATCACATGTTCCCTAATGAAGTGGTACTTGATATCAATGTGCTTGGTTCTTGAGTGTTGCACTGGATTTTCAGTAATGGCAATGGCACTTGTGTTGTCACAGAATATTGGAATTTTGTCAACGGTCAGACCATAGTCAAATAGTTGATTCCTCATCCATAGTATCTGTGCACAACAACTACCAGCATCAATGTACTCAGCTTCAGCTGTTGATGTGGAAATAGAATTCTGCTTCTTGCTGAACCATGATACAAGCTTGTTCCCTAGAAATTGACAGGTGCCTGTTGTGCTTTTCCTGTCTATTTTGCAACCTGTATAATCTACATCTGAGTAGCCAATTAGATCAAAACCAGAATCTCTAGGGTACCAAATTCCTAGATTTGGAGTCCCCTTGAGATATCTGAAAATTCTTTTAATAGCCACTAAGTGAGATTCTTTAGGGTCAGCTTGAAATCTAGCACAGAGACATGTAGAAAACATTGTATCAGGTCTACTAGCAGTTAAATATAAAAGTGAGCCAACCATTCCTCTATAACTTGTATTATCCAAGACTTTTCCGCCTTGTTTAATTCAAGCTTAGTGGCAGTGGCCATGGGATTTTTGCAGGTGAACAATCCATTAAGTCAAACTTTTTTAAAAGGTCATAAATATATTTAGTTTGACTAATGAAAATTCCACCACTAACTTGTTTAACTTGTAAACCAAGAAAGTAAGTTAGCTCTCCCATCATGCTCATTTCATATTTACTTTGCATTAATTTAGCAAACTTTTTACAAAGCTTATCATCTGTAGATCCAAATATAATATCATCTACATAAATTTGTACAAGTATCTTAGAGCCATTAACATTTCTAAAGAAGAGAGTTTTGTCAACAGTACCTCTTGTAAAGTGATTATCTAGAAGGAACTTTGACAAAGTCTCATACCAGGCTCTAGGTGCTTGCTTTAGTCCATAGAGTGCTTTCAACAGATAATACACATAGTCTGGAAAATTTGGATCTTCAAAACCTGGAGGTTGGCTTACATAAACTTCTTCCTCCAATTCCCCATTTAGAAATGCACTCTTGACATCCATTTGATAGACTTTGAAATTGGCATTAGCTGCATAGGCTAGAAAGATTCTGATGGCTTCAAGTCTGGCAACTGGAGCAAATGTTTCATCAAAATCTATTCCCTCTTGTTGAGAATAGCCTTTAGCAACCAATCTGGCTTTATTCCTTATGACAATGCCGTTTTCATCCATCTTGTTTCTGAATACCCATTTTGTGTCAATAGAACTCTTGTTCTTTGGCTTGGGTACCAGCTTCCATACTTTGTTCCTCTCAAATTGGTTTAGCTCCTCTTGCATTGCTAAAATCCAATCTGGATCCAATAGAGCTTCTTCCACTCTCTTAGGTTCCTCCTGTGATAGAAAGCTACTATACAGACATTCATCTTGAGTAGCCCTTCTAGTTTGTACTTTTGATGTAGCATCACCAATGATCAGTTCAAAAGGGTGATTCTTGGTCCATTTCCTTTGAGGTGGTAGATTAGCCCTAGATGAGGTTGCCTCAGTATTGTCATGATGTGAGTAGAATGTTGATTTGATGAAACTCCCCCTGAGTTGTTGTTCCTTTGAAAGGAATTGGGAGCTCTATCAACTGATGAAGTGAATTGATTATCCGTTGACAGACTGTGATCAACGGATGCTTCATTATGAACTTCAACGGATGATGCACTTTGTCTTTCAACGGATGCTGCATTGCTTCTTTCAACGGAAGCTGAATTATGACTTTCAACGGATGCAGCATTCTGTGCATTATCCAGAGGCAGATTCTGAATTCTTCTTGAGATGCCTTCTTCATCATTCTCATCTTCACTATCATCACAGTATATCTCAATGTTGTCAAATTTGAGTCCTTCATGATGTCCCTCATCTGTTAGTCCATCAATCTTTTTCTCATCAAACACAACATGTACAGATTCCATGACAATGTTGGTTCTTAGATTGTAGACCCTATATGATTTTCCAGCAGAATAACCAACAAATATTCCTTCATCAGCCTTTGCATCAAACTTCCCTTTGTGATCAGATTGATTCCTTAAGATGTAGCATTTGCAACCAAAGACATGTAGAAAGTTTAAAGTTGGTTTTCTTCTCTTGAATAATTGATAGGGAGTCATGCATTTTGCCTGATTGATTAGAGAAATATTCTGAGTGTAACATGCACAGTTAACAGCCTCAGCCCAAAAATAAGTTGGGAGTTTTGACTCTTCAAGCATTGTCCTTGCAGCTTCAATTAGTGATCTGTTCTTCCTTTCCACCACACCATTTTGTTGTGGAGTTCTTGGAGCTGAGAACTCATGCATGATCCCACTTTCTTCACAGAACAACTTCATGGTTGAATTCTTGAACTCAGTTCCATTGTCACTCCTAATATTCCTTACTTTGAAATCAGGATGATTGTTGACTTGCTTGATATGATTGATGATGATTTCACTAGCTTCATCCTTTGATCCAAGAAAATAAACCCATAAAAACTTTGAGAAATCATCTACAATCACTAGGCAGTATCTTTTCCTTGAAATTGACAATACATTGACTGGTCCAAAAAGATCCATATGTAGAAGTTGTAATGGTTCATCAATTGCAGATTCAAGCTTCTTACTGAATGATACTTTCTTTTGCTTTCCTTTATGACAAGCATCACACAGTCCATCCCTTGTGAATTCCACTAGAGGCATTCCTCTAACTAAGTCCTTTTTGACTAGATCATTCATTGTCTTGAAATTCAAATGGGACAGCTTTTTGTGCCATAGCCAACTTTCAACTGGACTTGCTTTGCTGAGAAGACAAGTAATGGATTCTGCATCTGTAGAGTTGAAATCAGCTAAGTACACATTCCCTTTTCTAACTCCAGTTAGAACCACTTTATTGTCCTTTTTACTTGTGACAATACAGGCTTCAGAATTGAAAGAAACAGTATTCCCTCTGTCACATAGTTGACTGATGCTCAATAAATTGTGTTTGAGACCATCAACCAATGCAACTTCATCAATGATGACATTTTCTTTTGAAATCAAGCCATATCCCATAGTGAATCCTTTGATGTCATCTCCAAAGGTTATGCTAGGGCCAGCTCTCTCCTTAAACTCTGTGAGCAGGGTGAAATCTCCTGTCATGTGTCTTGAACAACCACTGTCCAAGTACCATAGATTCCTTCTTTGTCCCTACACACAACAAAATCAATCAAGTTGATTTTGGTACCCAAGTTTCCTTGGGTCCAGCCTTGTTAGTCTTTTTCCTAGACTTCATTCCTCCTGCATCTTTTGACTTAGGTAACTTTGGGTCAACCTTGGTCTCAGATGTGGTTGGTTGAAGTGTAGGGTTAGTCACAGAATCATTTAACACATTTGATTGAATTTGATAAGGCATAGGTTCTGCAAACATGTTATTCCACATAGGCATATTATATGGCATTTGAGGCATACTAAATGCAGTAAAATAAGGATTGTTAATATATGGCATGTTTGCAAAATGTGCATGGGGATTCTGGTGAGACATAACAGGCATAGCATGCAGAGGTGACATAGACATGTTAGGCATGGAGGGATTTGAAGGCATGGGAGCATTTTTAACAGATTTGCAATTATCAGATAGGTGATTAACACTTTTACAATGCACACAGCTTTTTCTAGGAGCATACCTATCAGGTGTGTAATTGTTATGTTTATTAATCCCTACCTTCCCATTTCTTTTAGATTTTCTTTTAGTTTCCTTCTTATCCTCAACCAACTTAAGCCTATCTTTTAGCTGATCTAAAGTCATGTGTCCTATATTCACCTTACTGACATCTCTGGATGTGCTAGCTCCTTCTTTGACAAAGTTCTTGAGAGTTGAATCATTCTTTTTATAGAGATTTTTATTTTTAAAAGAACTTGCCTGTTTTAATTGATGAGCCTTCAACGGATGCTCCTTTTCTTCCTTCAACGGATAACTTTCATCATCCGTTGATTCCACATCCGTTGACAATCCATCAATTAATTCTAACTCCTTTTTGTTTTTCTTCCAGGCATCCTCACAGAATGATTCAATTCCCTGAACCTTTGCAATCTGAACACTAACATCCCTAGATGTTTTCCAGGCCTTGATTACCTCTTGCTCACTTTCTAACTGTTTAGAAAGAATTTCTACTTTCTTAACAGCTTCTGCTAGTTCACTCTCAACAGTCAAGCATTTAAGTTTTATCTTTTCAAGCTCAATTACCTGATCCTCTAACACAACATTCCTATCACTTAAAAACACATTATTCTCCTTGATCCTAGTGTTTTCTTTTGCTAGTGATTTAAGGGAAACACGCAAATGATATAATTCATTGGTCATATCATTTATGGCTTCATTGCATTCATGTTTAGAAAGCTGAGAGAGATCAGTAGTAATTACCTGGTTGCTTGATGAACTAGTTTCATTTTCATCAAAATTAGCCATCAGGGCTAGGTTGACATATTCCAAATCATCATCTTCATTTACCCCATCTGCTGCCCAATCATCTTGAGTGAGGAAAGCTCTTTCCTTTTGTTTGAGCAAATCAAAATACTTCTTTTTGTAATCAACTTGCTCAAATTTCTTTTTCTCAGAATTTGGCTTCCTACACTCACTTGCAAAGTGTCCACTAATGCCACAGTTGTAACATTTGAACTTTGATTTGTCCACCATGTTTTTGTTTGGCTTAGTGAACTTTGTGTTTTTCCTGAACTTCATTTTTGCAAACCTCTGGGACAAAAAGGCCAAATGTTCTTCAATATCATCAGATTCATCCTGACTGGAATTGTCTTCATCCTCAGCAACTTGCTCTTTACCCTTGCTTGATTCTGATTTGCTTGTGCCAATTTTGAGACTTGGCATTGTCTTCTCCTCATTCCTGGCTTCCATCTTCTCACTGTCAGCTACAAGAGCAACTGTTCCTCCTTTTCTCTTTCCCTTTTCCAACAGCTCATCCTGCTCCATTTCAAGTTCACAAGTCTTCAGAATTCCATATAATCTTTCAAGTGTGAAGTTCTTATAATCTTGAGAATTTCTCAAAGAGACAGTCATGGGCTTCCATTCCTTTGGCAGAGACCTAAGAAATTTTAAGTTGGAATCCTTGACTTGGTACACTCTACCATACAGCTTCAATCCATTCAACAGTTTCTGAAACCTGTTGAAGGTATCATTTAATGATTCACCTTCTTCAAAGTGAAAATATTCATACTGTTGAATAAGAAGCTGCATCTTGTTCTCTCTGACCTGCTCAGTACCTTCACAGATGGTTTGTACAGTATCCCAAACTTCCTTTGCAGTTTGGCTATTGATGACATTGTCAAACATATCTTGATCTAAGCCATTAAATAAAATGTTCATGGCTCTCTTATCCTTGCGGATTTCTTCCATGTCTTCAATAGTCCATTCTGCTTTTGGCTTGGGAATGGACTGTCCAACAGCAACTGTTGCAGTAGCAGCTGTGGCTACTTTGTGAGGGATGTGAGGACCATTTTCAATACAGTTGATGTAGCTTTCATCTTGAGAAAGAAGATGTAAATGCATCTTCACTTTCCAGTGATGATAATTATCTTTTTCCAGGACTGGGATCTTTACACCAATATCCTTCCTACTCATGATGGTAGCAGGAGGATTCTTCTGTGCACTCATGATGTTAGCAGAATAGATCTTTAAACTCTTTGTATGTTAAGAGCTTGCTCTGATACCAATTGTTATTCCCAGTGGACTAACAATGAGATTTACAGAAGGGGGGTTGAATGTAAATCTCAAAACTTTTTCAAGTTTTGAGCAGTTTCTAAGGCTAAGTGTTTGAGTGATCAAATGTGAGTGAATTGCTTGAAGCTGATGCAGACAGATATATATTCAAACACAAATGTAATGAGCACAAAGAACTTAAAAACTTTTCTGGTGTATTTCTTGTTCCACCAGAGATGTGTTATTTCAGAAAATCTGTGATTCAAAGAATTAAATCACAGCTGCTTCCTAGTACAAACTAGATGATTTTCTCTTTTGATATTTCTAAACAGCTCAGGAAAATTCATTTCTAATTACTAGCTGCTACTTGGTTTATATACCACCAAGTTTACAAGTGAAGACAAACTGTAAAATACAATTGAAAAGATTCTTCACATATTTCTTCTTCATTTCTCTATCCAATGCAATCTAAGATAATCTGCAAATCTTTGAATACTTCCTTGTTTGCATCAGAATGGAAATGCTGCATTTTCTTGATTCCTCCTAGAGGCTTCCACATTCCAGTATGTCTCTATCAACCCATGTGCCTCTGTCAGCTTGTGAATTGTCACTATCAACTGCTAATGAACTAAGCATCCGTTGAAGCTTTCATCCGTTGATGCCTTATCCGTTGAAACTTTATCCGTTGAAGCTTTATCCGTTGATGCATTATCAGTTGAAGTCTATATCCGTTGAAGCACTTATCCGTTGATGGATATTATCCGTTGAGGCATTAGAGACATCCGTTGAAGCTTTGTTTCTTATCCGTTGAAGGTCTTCAATATCCGTTGACACTTCTTCACTTATACAAAATTATAAGGCATGAAATATTTACAATTAGCCCTCCTATTTGTACATCCATTAGTAGTCAACATGACTGATTATTTCCTAACAACATCTAAGAATTACAACTTGAAACCAGAGAGTGAAATGTGCTACAATACTAAACTTATTGCTAAGTAAAGCTACTCCTTCAACGGATAGCCAAGATGGTCCTATCCGTTGAGGCTACAAACACTAGATTTCTACTTAAGTGTTTTACTTAACTTATCATCAAACTAATACACATATTCCTAACAAAAATAATTTCTAAACTTATAGTCAATGATCGTAAAGCACAAAAGTCAAACATATCAAATAATCACACAGACAAATTCCTAAATCTAATATAATTTCCTAAGACCTATACGATAGTCTACAGTATCGCATCTTAGGGAATGTACTAGTCCCATACCTAATACACTCTGAAGAACAGCCTTCTCTTGATACCAACTGTAACAACCCGCACTTTTCAGACTATTAAATCTAAATACAAAAACTTAAATAAAATAAATTCTTATTCGATAATTCAAGTATATCACGAAGGTCAAAGCATCTGTCAAAATCAATAATCAAAATCATAAAACCGGAGACGCATCTCCACAAATCCTAAAATAATTATCTAAACAGATAATCAAATTTATTCTCTAAAAACAAAGTCTTTATTCTAATTCAAATAGCACGAAATGAAGCAGCACAGATCTCCACATAATTCTCATTCCTTATTCTTAATATGCTCCAAATTCCGAACCTGAAATATTGAAAAGGGTGAGCTACAAAGCTCAGCAAGTACAAATTGACTAACTCTTTAACAGAAAAACAATGGGTGTTTTAATAAAACATTTTTTCTCAAAACAATAATAATTTTGTAAAACAATTTCTAAAAATAGATCCAACCCAAAGTTTTATATTTCAAAATTCAGAATTTAAAACAGAGCAAAATTTATAACAGAGTAAAATAGAACGAAAATAAACAAAATGATAATTCTTATAAATACCACAGTCTTGATCTACAGACACACTTTGCCAGTAGTCGGCATCTTATTCTTATTCTTATTCTTATTTACCACACTTTGTCAGTTGTCGGCATCTATGGTTCAATAATTACGCGCCCTTAATAGGTATCTAAAGTTTCACACTCGTGCGCCTACTAAGGGTATCTAAGCCTAGTTCTGGAACTATAGCATAAATTATGAACGGATTTGAAAACGTAGAGACTTGGTTCTAAAATTCACAAATACTTATATCTTATAAATTTTGAAATCAAAATCTTATATACGAAATCAAAAACAGATTTTAAATATCTTTTCCGAAAATTAAAAGTAAGTCAAAAGTACTTACCTCAAAGTCGATACTTAAATACGAAAATAATTGCACGAACAAATCCTAAAATTTAATTACATAATACAATTGATTAGTTACTCGGCAAACAACCTTACACATTCTTACAAGCAAACACCCAGAACAGATATTTTAATCATAAACAGAAGCTCACAACTTTAATATTAATTTAATATTAGACCAGTAGACTAAAACAAACATTCAATCTAACCAAGCAAAACAATTACATCACATGGTCAAATGGGCCTTAAAGTTTAATAATCACTTTACTAAAATAATTTTCGCAACTTGAAAATCACGTTGGCATCTATAGTTTTAATATATAAATTAACATGTATTCATAATTTAACTAAACAATATACCGAGAAGGTACACATGTTAATTTATATTAAATTAAAATCATGTCTGTAGAGTGAACTAATATTAATAATCATTAATGATCAATTACAATCAAACTGATTTTACAATTATTGATCAAGTAATCAAACTTAAATATTTTAAATAGAGGATCGTGACAATTATAATTATCATAAAAATAATATAAATTAACCAAACATGTATTCATCAAACTACATGACGTGGCATAAGTATCATGTTATCTCACCCTAAAACAAAATAACAAACACGAACAAGAATTTGATATATAAGCATGATTCACAAGTATTGAAATAATATATAATAAAATTCTAAACATGAGTTTAACTTAGAATATCAAAACAACACTATTATATTAATTAAACGCATGATACACTAGATGGTAGGGCAGAGAATGCGTATTAAAATCAATTAAGCAATGGACATTATATACATCCAGTAACATATAACACATACATAAAAACAAATAAACAGAGAAAGCTTTGGATACCTCTCTTGGCGAATTGACTAACTTGTACAAGTTTTATTATTATCTAAAAGGATCATTATAAATGCACACCAAAAACCTTAATTTGAATTAGGCAATAATAAGATTTCCTCCTAAAATTTTAACCTCTCCAAGTAAATTCCAAAAATAAGATATTTGACATACATAAATACCTAAACTAAAAAGATTTCAATTTTCTAATTAATTCTTACACGTTTTTCCACAATTAACATATCTTATCTCAAATCAAATAGCTTGCACAAAAAGTTTTTGGAATATTCTAAATTTAATTTAATTATGTAATTAAATTAACAACTAATATCTAATTAACAAATTAATAAAAAAATACAGATTTTACACTTCTACGCCAATGCATCTATTGAGCAAAGCAAGTCGTGGCACAAGAAGCTCTCTCACCTGAATTACAAAGCTATCAATACCTTGGTAAAAAATGAATTAGTGAGAGACATGTCAAATCTGGAGTTTGCTCAAGATGAAGTTTGCGAGGCTTGTCAAAAAGGAAAAATGAAAAGGTCTAGTCACAAAAGCAAAGTTATGAATTCTATAAGTGCACCTTTGCAACTCATTCACATGGACCTGTTTGGACCCGTTAATGTCTTATCAATTTCAAGGAAGAAATATGCACTTGTGATGGTGGATGAGTACTTAAGGCACACATGGGTAGAGTTTATGCGTATAAAGGATGAAACTCCACACATTATTATTGAACACATCAAGAAAATTGAGAAGCAGGCTGAAGATCAGAATTGTGTGAAAAGATTGAGGAGTGACAATGGTACATAATTCAGAAATGCAATCTTAACTGTATTCTGCAAAGACAAGGGTATTGTTCAAGAGTTTTAAGCTGCAAGAACACCTCAACAAAATGGGGTAGTTGAAATAAAGAGCAAAACTTTGGTTGAGGCTGCTAGAACAATTCTGCAGGATGCCAATTTGCCAACAAGTTTTTGGGAAAAAGCTGTTAACACTGCATGCTACACTCAAAACAGATATCTCATCAACAAAAATCTTGGAAAATTACCCTACTCAATCTTATCAAAAAGTAAGCCTACTGTGAAACATCTGCATGTGTTTGGAAGCAAGTGTTATGTTCTAAAAGATAACTCTGAATATGTGAGAAAATTTGACTCTAAAGTTTTTGAAGCAATTTTTCTGGGATATTCATTGAAAAGAACTGCCTACAGAGTTTATATGCTTGAACAAAAGAAAATAATGGAAAGCACAAATATGACTTTTGATGATGACAAGTGTTTAGGCTTGGAATGCCTTGATGAAAATGAAGCTGAAGCCCTTAAATTTGAAAATCTCAACATTGATAGTGATTCTGAAAATGAAACTGAGATCAGCACAAGCAACACAATGAATGAAGAGTCAACTGAGCAAGTGAATCATGAGAATGGAAGTTCATCTGTAATAACTCGAATTTTTGAGACCTTGTAAAAAGTTTAATGAATAGTAACCCTGACGAACGAGAAAAACTTTTTAGCCCACACTATGTAGTGCATGAGAAAATGAGTTTTGGAGTTGATATTATGATTATACGTACCAAATGAGTGTATGTAAACGCTATTAGTTTTCCAAGAAAACGAACTTTGAAAAACGACCATATTTACGAATCATCGAGGATTACGGGAATCACAATATAAATACGAATTTAAAACCTATGGATTTATATCCAAGTATGATAATTCAAAACATAAGGAATAAATAGGAGAGGAATTACGTCGCGAACCATCTACGAGGAAATACTACGAAAACGTTTAAGCGACCGAGCGAACGCGTAAACGATTAAATAAACGTAACGCACTAACTAACCATGGTAGAAAAGTAAACGATTAAATAAACGTAACGCACTAACTAACCATGGTAGAAAAGTAACCATGGTTACTTTATCAAATAGTGAGCTAAGGTGTAGGATGATCAACCAAGGCTATCAAATAGTAAGCTAAAGAGCTAAACAAATGGCTTAGCTTATAATCTACCAATGCTAGCTAGATTTGTGTCCAAGATTGGCAACAAAGATCAAATCCTAGGATAGATACTAAGGAATAATAATCAAATAAAAAGATATCACAAGCCTCATTTCCAAGAAGTAACCAAGGAAGCATCACCAAAAACTCTCTCTTTCTCTCCCAACCTTCTCCATTCGGCCCTTCACCCTAAAATAAAGAAATCAAAATCAAAACTTCAAGCTCTAGCCATGGATAAATCCTCCCATTAATTCTCAAGCTTCCTACCAACCAAAATAAGGTAATATAAATATTTGAGCTCTTTTTATCATGGTTTGATGGGTAAAATAAAATCAAGAAAGTTGATAATAAATAGTGTGAATAGTAACTCTTCTTTGGTTTCTTGATTTTAATGGTTGTTTTAGGTTCCAAAAACTATACTAAGTGTAAGTCATATGTCATAGGCCTATTTGTATATTCGAGGATTCAACTCAACTCAAATAAGAATGTAATAAGTAAATAGTGGATCGACCGTCAGAGAGATCTCGCAAAGTAATATCTGTCAAAGGATTCAGAAACAAGGTTCATCTACAGACTTGAGGAGTTAATTCACTGGAAGAAGTTCAAGAAGTTGATCATGCCTCAGTGATATAAATCAAGATCGTGGATTTAATCAAGTGACAGAGATCTCGTCAGGGTATCAATTAATTACAAGGATTTAATCTGAAGAAAATCAAAGTGTCAAAGTCAAGACATGAAGAAACGTCACGAAAGTTAGTCACTCATGAACCAGACAGTACATCGAGTGTCAACATTGAAGTGGTGGAATTGATTCATAATTTTCAGTGATTTTCAGAAGATCTGCAGAAGGATGGGTGCTGTTGAAGACTAGAATTAATTCTCTATTAATTAATTAAGTCATCTAATTTAATTAAGAAAATAAATTATATCTGCGAAGAATAATTTATTTATTAATTGAATTAATTGATTAATTAATTCTGAATTAATTTTAGGAATTTTCAGAATTTAAATTGGATTAAAATCTGCATTAAATCAGCAAGACAATTGAAAATGAACTAGCATGACAATCAGGATTGTCATACCGATTGTCATGCTAGGCCATTTTCAATAGTCTCACCGAAAGTTACACTAGGAGAAGGATTGTCTTGCTAGTTCATTCTGATTGTCATGCCAGTTCATTCAGATTGTCTTGCTAGTTCAATCCATTGTCCTACCGAAAGTCTTGCCAGCTATAGGATTGTCATGCCAATTCAATTCTATTAGGCTGTTGATTAAAAAGAAGCAGAGAAGCAGCAACTCAATAATCCAGAACACAGAAGTCAAGAACAAAGCAGAAAAGAAAAACAAGAAGAAATATTTCATCTTTTCATCTGCATACTTAAAGATTAAATTTCTAGATTGTAAAGTTAAATCCAATCCACTAGAAATCTTTATCTTGCTCTTGTGTAACAATCTAGCGGATTAAAATCCCTAGAACTTAATCTCAAATCGCGTTTAGCATTTGATTCTAATTATTGCAAAAATAGAAAAAGTTCATGTCGAATTTATTCTAAATTTGTGATAATTAATTTGAGATTAATTCCTTGTAATCGATACAGTTGTTGTAACACCTTTCAAGTTTAATAATATTCTTATTTAACTTGAATTTTGTTTCACATTTTTTATTCCGCATTTAATTCGATTATTCGGTACTGTTTGTATTCAACCCCCCCTTCTACAAACACATTGGGACCTAACAATTGGTATCAGAGCCTTCTGATTAACGAACAAATCAAGATCCTAGACTTTTGTGATTTTTCAACTCCTTGAATTTTTATTTATTCAAAAATTCATAATGACTTCACATAAAGTTGGAACCGTTAAAATTCCACAATTTGATAAAGAGAATTATATCATGTGGAAGAAGAAGATGCTATTATTTTTACAAGTTGCAAATCCCAAATATTCAAACTTGTTAAAGAAGGGTATAAAAACTCCGATGGTTATTGAACCGGAGGTAATAATAGATGGTGTGGTGACTACTAAAGCTAGAACCTATCCAAAAGAGCCCGAAGATTTTACTCCTGCTGAGAAGGAAGAAGCCTCCTTGGATGCCAGCCTTCAATTAATATTAATTGATTCCCTTGATCCCTTGATGAACAGACATGTGATGAACTGTAAAAATTCTAAACACATGTGGGAAACTATTGAGGTAATTAATGAAGGCACAGAGGAAGTTAGGGAGAACAAGTTGGAAATCCTAACCTCTGAATATGAACATTTCAAATCAAATCCAGGAGAAGGAATTACTGAAGTGTTTGAGAGGTACAATGCGTTGATCAACAACCTGAACATCAATGGAAAGTATTATTCAATCAGGGAGGTCAACAAAAAGTTCCTTTTAACACTGTCAGCTCATCTTGAACATAGAATCACTGCCATTAGAGAAGCTAGAGATCTGAGTGAGATTTCTTTGGACAGGCTCTATGGAGTGTTAAAAACTTATGAGTTGGAGCAGATTCAACAGAAGGAAGTCTACGGGAAGGATAGAATGGTCAGCACATCTAATGCACTTGTAGCTGAAGGTCAACAACAACAACAATCTCAACAGTTAGAAAGAATGGTACAGTTTTCCAAGGGTGAGGAAAATGAGTTAGTAGCAGAATATGATCCTCCTACTACAAATCAATCAAGTGATGATTTTTATTCCTTGGAAGAGCTGGAGCAATTGGAAGATGAATCAATGGCCCAAATTGTCAAGAGATTCTCCCATGTCAGATTCAGGAGGAATCCCAAGCTTAAGTACAAGTCCAACTACAACAAATTCCAGAATAGTGGATCTTCATCCTCTAACACCAGCAGTGGTGGGTACAAAACAGGGATGGTTGATCGGAGCACCATTAGATGCTATAACTGCAATGAGTTGGGACACTTTGCCACAGAATGTAGGAAGCCAAAGCAAGTAAGAAAGAACTCTGAAAGGGCTTATCTGGCAAAGGGAAGAAGCTGGGATGATACTGATAGTGAAGATGAAGAAGAAGGAAATCTTGCTCTTATGGCTATTGATGGAAAAGCTTCATCGTCAAGAATAGAGGTAAAACTTTCTGATGCTGAAATGGTTTATCATCTAAGAGGTAACTTAGATTGTGCACGTCGTGATAATGAATTGTTAAGTTTACAGATCACAGACCTTGAGAAAGAGGTCAATGAATTAAGACTTGTGCACATTAATCAAGACAAATTAAAAGAACAGGTATCTTTTCTAGAGAATAGAGTTGACTGTTATAGAAAACTCGAAACTATTCTCAAAGACAAGATCACCGGTCTTGAGACTAAGGTTAGAGCCTACTTCAATTCTTGTTCGAAGGCTAAAGAGTTCTACAGTAAGCAAGCTGTTAATCAAACATCTGGAATAGGTTATGATTACAATGTTGCTATTGGAGAATTAGGCATAAACTCTCCTCCTCATGTCTGTGCTAAAGGGAGGGAAGTACCACATGTGCTTAAGGGTGTTGATGAACCCCTCTATAAAGCATCAATTGCTGAACCATTTGATGCGACCTCTTCTGTTATTCAAGAAGAAATACGTGCTGAGGATCATGCTTATGAGAAGATTGTTTCCAAGTCAAGTGAGTCGAAAGTTCCAGTCAAAGTTGTGAAAGCAACTAAGAATAACTCAGACACATATGAGTTGGATAACAATAATGCCATGTCTACCATGCATAAATTACCTGCTGTTAATCACTCTCATAAAGCATGTGGTGTTGCTTATTGTATGTCTTGTGCTTTTAATATGATGTATGCTTATTTTAATGGTAAACATGTGTTTAATGATAAGACTACTCCTCGTCAGCATGTGAATAACAAGAAGCATGATAGGTCTAAGACTGCTAGTCCTTCTAAGGCTAGAAAGGAGACATTTGTGCCTAAGCTTAAACAGAAATTTGTTAAGGCTGTTTACAAGGTCAAATGTTCAGTCATTGAGAATGTTGAGATCATTAAAATTAAAAATGTTGTTTTGCATGACAAAGGACAATTCTACAAGTATGTCGGGCCCAACCAAGTTTGGGTTCTGAAGAAGGTCTAATCCATTTGAAGTGCAGGGCAGTATACAGGTGTAACCGGTAGTGTGGATTCTTGACAGTGGATCATCAAGACATATGACCGGAGATAGAGCCCTGCTATCAAATGAGGATTGAGAAAGCTGGCCCCCTGATTACCTTTGGAGATAACAGCAAAGGTTTATCTGAGGGATATGGCTGTTTGCAAGCTGGGAATGTTATCATTGTAATTTTGTATATTGTGCTAGGTTATTATCAGGAAGCAGTATCTAACATATAGCACCAGTGACGAGACTTGAGAATATTACGACATATCAGGCACCTGCTGCACATTACACTTGGAATTGTACTCTAGTAAGATGTGTACAAGTGTACTCCTGATTGGTGAGTTAAAAGAGGAAGTCAGTGCACCACAGTTCATGGACTTTGCAGCTGCAGATCTATTGGACTATGCAATCTCTTCTTCACAATCTCACTTCAGGTTGGTATGAACTAGTATACTGCTCAAGCAATCGTCAAGGACATGGTATGGCACTCTAACTGCAGTTACAGTTTTATATGAATAAGTAGAGTCGTCATATTTATAACTATCTTATCACTAGGCACAATCATATTGTTTTATATGTGCAGTGGTATATTGATTATGCAACATAACAATTAGTATCTAAAGTACTTGACAAGTATCGGTCAATGATATCTTGTTAACATTATGTTGCAGATATTTGTAAGCTTTTGACATGAATGAGAATTACTTAGACTTTACCCTAAGTGATCAATGTTTTATCAAAAACTCATTCATATTGAAAAACAAAATCAAACTTCTTTCTACATTAGTGATTTCTTATGTCATGTAAAATCTTTTGAAATCACTATTGTAAATCATTTTCTCTCTATTACCATATATTCTGTGTTACAGGTTCAGTCTCCAATGGCTTTCTTTCATTGACAGTCATGAGGTTGAAAACCCACAACGTCTATCCCAGACTGTAAAGACAAACACAGAAACAGAACCAACCAACACTCTCTTACCACTAAATGTAGTATGAATGAGCGTGAGGGAGATAGTGCCTTAGTGCACCACATAAGGAAGGTTCTGTAGTCAACCCAGTAGCTCTGTCTCCTACATAGATGAGTAGTATTTAAACCGAGACAACTGCTAGACCCCATACATCTTCTCAAAAAGATGTAATGGCTGAAAAGGCACAAAAACAGTTACTAGATTCATTCTCTCAACAGGGTGCGTCTATTGAATTTTGCCTGTCAGCCAAGGTATCCGATGTAGTGTCACCACTTCAAACATAAATAATTCTTGATGCACAAGAAGAGGTTACACACACAAAGGATGAGTTGACGGAAATAAGAGTTTCGACCATTTTAAGGTCAGATTCGATTGTTCAAGGTTCGTTAGTGGACCAATTGCCTTTACAGGTGTTAGGAGAGGATACTGATCCAAAAGCCATATGTCAGTGGTCAGTATCTACCTCCCCAGGCTTAAATCCCCTGGATGCATCTGCGGATAGTGGATCTGACATAGGCGCAGATCGGCAACTTGTTGACAATGATTCAGATATTACCTGATGAGTCACAAGGAAATGTCTTCACATGCATTAGAAGAGAACTGTGATCTTTATGCTAAATTCTTTGGATCATTGTTTACCTTCCCAGAATTCAAATCTGGAACCCTAAAAGGGAAACTAGCAACTTGTAAATTATGACTCAGATTCATCTGACGAGTTTAACAAGGATGGGGATTTTTGAACTCCCATTGCACCACCTGTGACCTCCTTAAGGATGGCTAAGGTGATTTTCCTTGCAGGTACAGCTGGATTATGGAGCTATGAGAGAAGAGTGATACACTTGTGAGAATGAGTGTAAACACGAGTGGAGAGAAGAGTCAAACACATGTGAGGTACACTAAAACACAATCACACACTCACAGTGAGGAAGAAAGAGAAACTACTTGTTATTTCTTTTCCAACCAAGTGAAATATGAGAACTCCTTCAGACGACGGCATACATTCCTTCTTTAAGGGGGAGATAAAAGCTTAAGTAATAGTTTGGAGGATTCCTCAACTAAGGGGGAGAAATAGCAGGGAGGAAGAAAAAGATCCTAAAAATGTACACTACACCACACCATTGTTGTTTGTAACTACGGATCCTATTGTACGGGAGAGGTGGTAAACACAAGGTGATTTCCTAGTAAGGGAAGAAGCTGTTAGGGGAGTACCATTGGTTTTTATCTGCGGATCCTATTGTACGGGAGAGGTGGTAAAACGAAGGTGATCTTCTTTAATTAGTTGATTCTCATAGGGGGAGAAGCAAGAGATATGGGCTTCTCAACAGGAAATGTGGTTGTACAAATGAAGATGGAACTACTTGAAGATATGTTCAGTCTAGAGGAACATCTACTTGGAATCTGGAAAATGTTAAATCTCATCCAGAACTTTTCTGCTATTTACTTTGCATGTATGTTTATATCTTTTTCTTATTTGTTAGTTGAGTTATCCTCTAGGTATTTGTGTGTTATTGTCTAACACACAAATAGGGGGAGATTGTAAGTCATATGTCATAGGCCTATTTGTATATTCGAGGATTCAACTCAACTCAAATAAGAATGTAATAAGTAAATAGTGGATCGACCGTCAGAGAGATCTCGCAAAGTAATATCTGTCAAAGGATTTAGAAACAAGGTTCATCTACAGACTTGAGGAGTTAATTCACTGGAAGAAGTTCAAGAAGTTGATCATGCCTCAGTGATATAAATCAAGATCGTGGATTTAATCAAGTGACAGAGATCTCGTCAGGGTATCAATTAATTACAAGGATTTAATCTGAAGAAAATCAAAGTGTCAAAGTCAAGACATGAAGAAACGTCACGGAAGTTAGTCACTCATGAACCAGACAGTACATCGAGTGTCAACATTGAAGTGGTGGAATTGATTCATAATTTTCAGTGATTTTCAGAAGATCTGCAGAAGGATGGGTGCTGTTGAAGACTAGAATTAATTCTCTATTAATTAATTAAGTCATCTAATTTAATTAAGAAAATAAATTATATCTGCGAAGAATAATTTATTTATTAATTGATTAATTAATTCTGAATTAATTTTAGGAATTTTCAGAATTTAAATTGGATTAAAATCTGCATTAAATCAGCAAGACAATTGAAAATGAACTAGCATGACAATCAGGATTGTCATACCGATTGTCATGCTAGGCCATTTTCAATAGTCTCACTGAAAGTTACACTAGGAGAAGGATTGTCTTGCTAGTTCATTCTGATTGTCATGCCAGTTCATTCAGATTGTCTTGCTAGTTCAATCCATTGTCCTACCGAAAGTCTTGCCAGCTATAGGATTGTCATGCCAATTCAATTCTATTCGGCTGTTGATTAAAAAGAAGCAGAGAAGCAGCAACTCAATAATCCAGAACACAGAAGTCAAGAACAAAGCAGAAAAGAAAAACAAGAAGAAATATTTCATCTTTTCATCTGCATACTTAAAGATTAAATTTCTAGATTGTAAAGTTAAATCCAATCCACTAGAAATCTTTATCTTGCTCTTGTGTAACAATCTAGCGGATTAAAATCCCTAGAACTTAATCTCAAATCGCGTTTAGCATTTGATTCTAATTATTGCAAAAATAGAAAAAGTTCATGTCGAATTTATTCTAAATTTGTGATAATTAATTTGAGATTAATTCCTTGTAATTGATATAGTTGTTGTAACACCTTTCAAGTTTAATAATATTCTTATTTAACTTGAATTTTGTTTCACATTTTTTATTCCGCATTTAATTCGATTATTCGGTACTGTTTGTATTCAACCCCCCCTTCTACAAACACATTGGGACCTAACACTAAGCTCTCCCAAGACTTCACCATCATCAAGAACACATCTCAAGCTCTCAAGAAAGGTATAAATATTTGACCTACCTTATTAAAGATTTAAGTTCAAGATCCTTTTAGTATATAGTTGTAAACCTAGTTTTGGTGAGAGTATTGCTGTAATCTTGATGTTTAGCTAAGTAGATTTAAGGTTTATTGTTGTTGCCTCAAGAACATGATGTTCTTGAGAGGAGTTAGTGTGGTGATGATTATATGTTGATTATTGGTGGTAGTATAAAGATTTAAGGCATAAATGAAACTCTGATCGTAACAGTAATCTCGTTAAAATGAACAAAACATAACTTTAAGTTTCTGCAGAAAGTCCCAAAGAAGTAAACTGTAGTTTCTTGAAAAATAACCCCTTATTATGATAGAAAATGTTATAAGGATCATTTAGGCGCTTGAATAGCTTGATTCCGATTTACGGATCAAAATTTATGGCCGTTTTACTAAAAGTGATTTACGCGACAAAAACTGCTACGAATTACGAAATTTAAAAATATAAAGGATTGACTTAAAAATGTTCATAAATCATGAAATTTTTACAGAGAGTAGTATATTGAGTTTCCTAATTTCCATAAAAATTTCAAGTGAAATTAATGATTTTTCAATTTTATAAAAATATCAGAGCCGAGACCGCGTGATTAGAAACCGTAGAATCCATAAGTGGAGCCGACGACGAAAATGAAAATGAACTTAAGATACTTTGAAAAAGGAAGCGACCATGATGTGAATAAGGACTTAAAGGAATAATAAGGATAATATAAGTTGAGAGGATGCATAATAATTAGCGCATGAGTGCGGGTAGCCGTAAACTAGAACGGGACCTAACGAAACGAATTGTATTTATAATTATAGATTTCCGAGCGGAATCTAGAGCATCCTCCACCTCGAGATACCCAGGCAAGTTTACGAACCCAACTTCATTTACTGTTGTGTTGTTAAAGGATTGTTTTATTATCATTGCATAAATATGCTTGCCATGATACGTAGTAATTGAACGTTTCGCATAATATAGCGATGTTGTACGATAAGTAAGTATCGTAGAATGTTTAATTCCGCTTTAAGCATGACGTATAAGTATAAGACCGTGAGTCGGTCGGGATTTTAAGATAAAAACTCGGTGATCATCCCGGTGATATTATAGGACGATTAAAAATCCATAGTAGTACGGTTTAAAAGGACTCAACGTCCACTTACAAAATACTAAACACCTCGAACTTTTAATAAAACGATTTCTAAAGATCATATTCCTTCAACTATACTTTATCATTCGAATAATAAATATCTATTTACTATTCATTTATTATGGGAGAAGTATTCTTTAGTGAATATTTATTTTTGACTCGATTAAATATTAAAGATTATTAAATTACTTTAACATAAATTAGTTGAGAAATATTATTTCAAATATTCTTTCAAAAGTATAATTATTCGAGGTTTAATTATTCAACTATTAATATTTGATTATTAAGCATTAGTTATTTAATGGTTTAATTATGATTTAAAAATTATAGAACCTGATTCGAAATACTTTCCGATTTTCGGAAAATCATTCGAATAATTTCAGATCGTCGGAGAATATTATCTCGACTTATTTTAAATATTTGGATTATAGTTTCAAAAGAAACTCCCCCTTATATAACAAATATGTTGACAACGGTCAACTCACATCCCTAGTACTTCCTCAGAAAATTCTCGGAAGTACCTATATATACGTACAAATCAAAGTGTACCTATCAACAAGCAATATGCTTGGGGAAAAATATAAGTTCCAGATTGATGATGAGATTCTTACAATGACAAGGAGGGGTAGACTCCAGTACTTCGTGGACTGGGGAGACTACCAATTTACTACCACATGAGAAGGTATCTTATATACTGATGAACATGTAGAGTATGCGTACCTGAGAGGGATGGACGCAAAACCGTGTCTTGAGATGGATAGACACGAAGTGTGTACCTGAGAGGGACGACACAGAAAAGGACCAAATGCGGCCATGGTGATAATCAATAATAAAAAGGGAATCGCCCATCTACATGTAGAAAAGGTTACTATTTCCGTAGTACAACTGATCATCGTATACGGTGGCTCCGGTGAATGTCCTATTCTTCCAATTGGAATTGTGATGCAATACCGTAACCCAAGCCTAGGTGCTGGGTTTACTATTAAGGTATTCGCTGGATAATAAAATTCACTAAAGAATTATTTTCATAAGAAGGTGTGTATCACCAAGGAAAACTATTTTCGAATAAAACATAATTATCATAGATGATGTTTTACGTGAGTTATCATACAGTCATTTTCATACTGTATATTTTTATACTGGGCATTATAGCTCACACTTGTTTTCTTAAATTGACACAAGACAACAGTGAATCAAGATGCCTACCATGAGAACCACAGCCAGGAAACGGGTAGGAAATGGCCAGTTGTTCCGTAGGTTGTTTGGTGTTATACCACAGGTAGTCCGAATAAGCTGGATTGGTTTTCAGTTGTTTTTAGTTCGGCTTATTTATAAGTATGATTTATGTAAGGTAATAAATAAGAAACGTATATTTGGTCGACGGACTAGCCTTACTTAAAGGTTATTCCCCGATAAGACTTTATTACTTTTGGGTTGTAATAATTATCACTTTGTGGTTGATCTACTCTAGTAATGAATGGTTCGTTTCCAAGACAATAACCTGTAAGTGTGTGTGTGTGTGTGTGATAAGTGTGGGGTCTTAAAGTGTGAGTATTTATATATTGTGATGCGAGGTATGCGGTTAATAGTGATTGAGATGGTGTGGCCTCCAAGATCCCTGACCCCGGATTTTGGGGCGCCAAAGAAATGGTATCAGATACTTAGGTTATCAAATCTTAGAAATGATAGGATATAAAATACGTAGACATAGGAATAATAAAATAAATTAGAGCTCAAGTCGAGTTCGTCGTCGGGCTACACGGGTATTCTTGGCAGTTTTACCCTCAAGGGAATTCCGACTCTAAGTTAGTAACATCTTGCCTATTATGTCAGGTACCAGTGGAGCCTATGAGGGAGGTTGACCTTGTTGATGATGCTATAGTCCCTGAGTGTGACCCTACTCCCAAGACGGAGGACCCACCCATTGATGAATCAGATGATGACCCTGCTGAGGATGCCCCGGAAGAGGAGACTAACCTTCATGTCCCCATAGCTGATGACATTGAGATGCCCCAGGGAGATGACTTAGGCTGGAGGGACATAGATATGTACCCACTCCCGACTATTCGCTCTCCTACACCACACCCAGAGATGCAGAACCCTTTCCCCTATACTGATGATGATGAGGATGGGATGGATGCACAGATCTACGAGGCTTATGACATATCCTCTAGCGACCCAGACTCACCTCTACCACCACGGTGACCATGCATGTAGTTATACACGACTGGATGGTGGCTCAGCTTAACGCTGAGATCACTGCGGCATCTGCCCGTATTGTGGAGTTACGCCAGGCACTGACATCTGAGAGATCCATCAGACTAGGATACCTAGGGGACTTCAGAGCTGCTTCCCCATCCATAGCCCTCAGAGAGATTGATGGGATCGAGCTCCATACCCGGGTTCAGATGAGGATGATGGCGGTTGGAAGATACATCCCGGTAGTTGATGCAGAGCTGATGTTGGCAGGAGCGATGAGGACGGTGCGTGACCTCACGCGCAGTGACAGTGACTGAGGGACTAGTGACTATTTATGGACCTTGAAGAAGGCTATGTGACTTATCACCAATTTTTATAGGTTAGCTAGTAGTAGATAGTGTTCCTAGACATTCAGGATACACGGCTTATGTATTTGCATTTCAATAGTCAGGACAAGTAATGATGTAGTATAATCAAGCCATGTATGAACTCGGTTAGTTGTTTTTTCCCCAAGATATAATTGGGAGACCCTATGATATATAGCTAGCAGTTATTAAGAAATTGATTTCCATAATATTGCACTTGATAAAAACATGCTAGATAATAGATGAAATGCTTATATATGAATAAATTAATCCAATTGTAAAATAATTATAACTATATTGACAAATTTTCATTACCAGAACAATGCCACCCCGTAGAAGAGGAACCGGGGCACAGCCCGCAGAATCTGTTAACCAACAACGGAATGAACCCAACCCTGTAGTAAATGAAGAAAGTGAAGAGGACCTAGACTATAATGAATATGATGAGGAAGAATATGTAGAAGAAGAGGTTGAGGATATCCATCAGGGAGGGAACCCCATGAATGAGTTTATAGAACTTTTAAGAGCAAATCTGAACCAACAGTCCATTCCACCACAGCCGCATACTGCCCGACAGACTGCAGCCACTGCCTTCAGGGCGTTCAAATCTCTCAAACCCCCAGAGTTTCTAGGATCTGCCGACCCCGTTGAAGCACGGGCCTGACTCAAAGAGATAGAAAAGTCCTTCGAAATACTAGGTGTGGAAGAATGACATAAGACCATTTTCGCTTCTTACATGCTGAAAGGAGAAGCTAATCACTTGTGGGAGTCCAAACGAAACCTAGAGACTGATGTTGTGATTCCATAGGATAGGTTTACCCGACTGTTCTTAGATAAGTATTTCCCTAGGTTTATGGAAACCCAGATGGAGATTAAGTTTCTGGAGTTAAAACAGGATAGGATGACTGTGGGAGTGTATGAGGCCAAGTTTACTGAGCTATCACGATTTATGCCTGAGTTCGTGAATACCAAAGAGAAGAAAGTGAGAAGGTTTCAGATTGGTCTGAAACAGTGGATCCAGAACCGAGTGGCAGTACTAAAGCTGACAGATTATGCCACCTTAGTGCAGAAAGCCTCGATTGTTTAAGCTGGCAGTGAGCGGAGTGTAAAGGAAAAGGAAAATAGGAAGAGGAAGATAGGAAGACAAGGCGGAGGAGGAGGAGTAGGAACCGGGAACAGGAGCCTTCCGAGCAGGTTCGTCAAGGGAGTGGTGTCCCAACCTGCGAGAGGCCCCGGATTCAGAAAGGCCCCAAGTGAGAGTGTTGGCCAGGGCGGCGGACAATCTAGGACAACATTTCATAGTCAACCCCGTGCCTCGATACCGGAGTGTCAAACCTGTAGGAGGAGACACATTGGAGTGTGCAGCCAGGCGAGAGCCCCTTTTAAATGCTATAAATATGGTCAGACCGGACACCTTGCCAACAACTGCAACCAACCCAACGTGACATGTTTCCAATATGGAAAAGTAGGGCACATGAGGAAGGATTTCCCGACATTGAGACCCCCAGCCTCAGGAATGAGCAGAGCTGCATCCAACCGACCCCAGCTGCTAGGACCTTCAACATGACCGTTCAGGATGTTGTCCGAAACACTGACGTGATAGGAGGTACCCTTTTGTTAAATTCCGAACATGCAAATATCCTATTTGATTCTGGAGCAACCTAGTCATTTATATCTCAAGATTTTTCTAAAAGGTTAAAACTTAACGTTGTACCCTTACGTGAGGTATTACAAGTGGAAATAGCAAACAAAGAAATAATTCCTGTAAATCAAGTACACCCTAAATGCAAGTTGAAATTAGAAGGAAGAGTCTTCGAAGTTGACCTAATCCCATTTGTGTTAGGTGAATTTGATGTAATCTTAGGAATGGATTGGTTATCCAGTAATGGAGCGCAAATAGATTGTGAACGGGAGAGGGTAAAGATAAGAGTGCAAAATGGTAAAGAAGTAGTGTTTAGAGGGCAACGACAGACCCAGAAATTTCTTACCATGCTACAGGCAAAAAGATTGTTTAAAAAAGGAAACGAGGCCTATTTAGCTTATGTGATGGATACGAAGACGGAAGTTCCTAACATACCGGACCTACCCATAGTAAATGAATTCGAGGATGTATTTCCAGAAAACTTACCAGGGTTGCCACCCGACAGAGAAATAGAATTCACTATAGAATTAGCACCGGGAACGGCACCAGTATCCAAGCCCCCCTATAGGCTAGCCCCAGTTGAGATGAAGGAACTAGCTTCTCAACTGCAACAGTTATTAGATAATGGGATGATAAGACCCAGTGTGTCGCCATGGAGAGCGCTAGTACTGTTCGTAAAGAAAAAGGACGACAGTATGAGATTATGCATAGACTATCGAGAATTGAATAAGTTGACTATTAAGAATAGGTACCCTCTCCCTAGAATTGATAACCTATTCGATCAACTCAAGGGAGCTGTGCATTTTTCCAAAATAGATTTGAGGACAGGGTATCACCAGTTGAAAATCAAACCTGAGGATATACCAAAGACTGCTTTTCGCACTAGGTATGGACACTATGAGTTCTTAGTCATGTTGTTTGGGTTAACCAATGCACCCGCAGCCTTTATGGATTTGATGAACAGAGTGTTCAAAAAGTACCTAGATATATGTGTGATAGTTTTTATAGATGATATTCTAATCTACTCAAAGACAGAGCAAGAACATGCAGAACATTTGAGGATAGTCTTAGAAATCTTGAGGAATGAGAAATTATATGCCAAGTTCTCGAAATGCGAGTTTTGATTAAGGGAAGTTCAGTTCCTAGGACAAGTGGTGAGTAGCAAAGGAATTTTAGTTGACCCCGCCAAGATAGAGGCGGTGTCCAACTGGGAAAGACCAACTACCCCAACAGAGGTTAGGAGCTTTGTGGGTTTAGCAGGATATTACCGAAGATTCGTGCAAGCCTTTGCTAAGATAGCCGGTCCACTGACTAGACTTACCCGGAAGACAGAAAAGTTTGTATGGATAGAGAAATGTGAGGAAAGCATTCAGGAATTGAAAAGGAGGCTGGTGTCAACACCAGTGCTCGCTCTTCCCGATGGAAAGGTAGAGTTTGTGATATACAGCGACGCATCGCTTAAAGGATTAGGATGTGTACTTATGCAGCACGGCAAAGTTATAGCGTATGCCTCTTGGCAATTGAAGGAGTATGAGAGCAGATACCCGACGCATGATCTAGAATTAGCAGCCATAGTATTTGCCCTGAAGATTTGGAGACACTAACTATACGGTGAGAAGTGCGAGATTTACCCAGACCATAAGAGCCTCAAATATATTTTTACTCAGAAGGAACTGAACATGAGACAGAGGAGATGGTTAGAGTTGATTAAGGACTACGACTGTGAAATTTTGTATCACCCGGGTAAAGCCAATATGGTGGATGATGCTTTTAGTAGGAAGGAAAGACTCAAAATGATAATGACATCTGAGGAATTAATTAAAGAATTTGAGAAGATGGAAATTGACGTGAGGACGACCGGTAAAGGAACAAAAGGATTATTTGAGATTTAGCTAGTGCCGGAACTGACTGAAAAGATACGAGTATGTCAGGAAAAGAAGTTGAGTGAAGAAAGAGGAACATTGACCGGTGAGGAAGTGAGATGCGAGAAGGACGAGAAAGTGATCATGAGGGATGCGTTCCGAATTTGGATTCCAAATGTGCAAGAGTTAAAGGACGAGCTGCTGCACGAAGGGCACATCTCTAGATATTCAATCCACCCAGGAAGTACGAAGATGTACAGTGACCTTAAGGAATATTATTGGTGGCCTAACATGAAGAGAGAAGTAGCAGAGTGGGTCAGCAAGTGCTTGACATGCCAGAGAGTGAAGGCTGAACATTAGCGACCTAGTGGACTATTACGGCCCCTGGAAATTCCGGAATGGAAATGGGAGCATATAGCCATGGATTTTGTGACAGGCCTACCAAGGACAAAGACCAATCACGACGCCATACGGGTTATCATAGATAGATTGACCAAGTCCGCACACTTCCTACCAATTAACGAAAGGTACACCATAGACAAGCTGGTGGATATTTACTTAAAGGAAATTGTAGTGAGACACGGCGTTCCTGTTGCCATAGTGTCAGATCGAGACCCAAGGTTTAATTCCCAATTTTGGAGAAGCTTCCAGGAATGTGTAGGCACCAGACTAAACATGGATACCGCTTACCACCCCCAGACTGATGGACAGAGCGAAAGGACAATTCAGACCCTAGAAGATATGCTACTAGTGTGCCATCGATTTTAAAGGAAATTGGAATGACCACTTACCCCTGATCGAATTTTCTTACAACAATAGCTATCACGCTAGCATAGGAATACCTCCATATGAAGCTCTTTATGGAAGGAGATGTCGCTCTCCCCTATGTTGGGATGAAGTTGGAGAACACAAGATAATAGGACTAGAGTTAGTCCAACAGACCAGGGAAATGGTGGGACTCATCAGGAAAAGACTGGTAGAAGCTCAGGACAGACAAATGAAGTATGCCGACCAGACCAGGAAGGATAGGGAATATGAAGTAGGAGATTCAATGCTATTGAAGGTATCTCCGTGGAAAGGAGTGATGAGAATTGGGAAGAAAGGGAAGCTGAGTCCCAGATTCATGGGACCCTTTGAAATTTTGATGAGAATAGGACCTCTAGCTTACGAGCTCATCTTGCCTCCTAATCTGCAACAAGTGCACAACGTGTTCCATGTGTCCATGTTAAGGAAATACCATGCAGATGCACGACACGTAATAGAATACGAACATGTAATTTACAACCAGACCTGACCTACATCGAGCAGCCAGTAAGGATAACGGACCAAAAAGAACAAGTGCTGAGGAACAAGACTGTGAAGCTGGTTAGAATCTTGTGGAGGAGTCAAAATATCGAGGAGTCAACTTGGGAACTTGAAAACGCAATGAGGAATAGATATCCCCACTTATTTTCTAATTGATTCCGGGACGGAATCCTTGTTAGAGGGGAAGACTATAATAACTCAATTTTTTTAGACCTTGTAAAACGTTTAATGAATAGTAACCCTGACGGACAGGGAAACTTTTTAGCCCACACTATGTAGTGCATGAGAAAATGAGCTTCGGAGTTGATATTATGATTATACGTACCAAATGAGTGTATGTAAACGTTATAATTTTCGAAGAAAATGAACTTTGAAAATATAAAGGATTGACTTAAGAATGTTCATAAATCATTAAATTTTTACAGAGAGTAGTATATTAAGTTTCCTAACTGCCATAAAAAATTCAAGTGAAATTAATGAATTTTCAATTTTATAAAAATATCGGAGCCGAGACTGCATGATTAGAAACCGTAGAATTCAAAAGCGGAGCCGATGATGAAAATAAAAATGAACTTAAGATACTTTGAAAAATGAAGCGACCATGATGTGAATAAGGACTTAAAGGAATAATAAGGATAATATAAGTTGAGAGGGTGCATAATAATTAGCGCATGAGTGCGGGTAGCCGTAAATTAGAACGGGACCTAATGAAACGAATTGTGTTTATGATTATAGATTTTCGAGCGGAACCTAGAGCATCCTCCACCTTGAGATACCCAGGCAAGTTTACGAACCCAACTCCATTTACTGTTGTGTTGTGAAAGGATTGTTTTATTATCATTGCATAAATACCATGCTTGCCATGATACGTAGTAATTGAACTTTTCGCATAATATAGCGATGTTGTACGATAAGTAAGTATCGTAGAATGTTTAATTCCGCTTTAAGCATGACGTATAAGTATAAGACCGTGAGCCGGTCGGGATTTTAAGATAAAAACCCGGTGATCATCCCAGTGATATTATAAGACGATTAAAAGTCCATAGTAGTACGGTTTAAAAGGATTCAACGTCCATTTACAAAATACTAACCATCTCGAAC
Organism: Apium graveolens; assembly: GCF_009905375.1. Taxonomy (NCBI): domain Eukaryota; kingdom Viridiplantae; phylum Streptophyta; class Magnoliopsida; order Apiales; family Apiaceae; genus Apium; species Apium graveolens. The sequence goes on from NC_133648.1 coordinate 96,881,016, forward strand.
TTTTATTAAAATGATTTCTAAAGATCATATTCCTTCAACTATACTTTATCATTCGAATAATAAATATCTATTTACTATTCATTTATTATGTGAGAAGTATTCTTCAGTGAATATTTATTTCAGACTCGATTAAATATTAAAGATTATTAAATTACTTAAACATAAATTAGTTAAGGAATATTATTTCAAATATTCTTTTAAAAATATAATTATTTGAGGTTTAATTATTCAACGATTTATATTTGATTATTAAGTATTAGTTATTTAATGGTTTAATTATGATTTAAAAATCATAGAACCTGATTCAAAATACTTTCTGATTTTCAGAAAATCATTCGAATAATTTCAGATCGTCGGAGAATATTATCTCGACTTATTTTAAATATTTGGATTATAGTTTCAAAAGAAACTCCCCCTTATATAACAAATATGTTGACAACGGTCAACTCACATCCCTATTACTTCCTCCAAAAATTCTCAGAAGTACCTATATATACGTACAAATCAATGTGTACCTATCAACAAGCAATATGCTTGGGGAACAATTTAAGTTCCAGATTGATGATAAGATTCTTACAAGGACAAGGAGGGGTAGACTCCGGTACTTCATGGACTGGGGAGACTACCAATTTACTACCACATGAGAAGGTATCTTATATACTGATGAACATGTGGAGTATGCGTGCCTGAGAGGGATGGACACAAAATCGTATCTTGAGAGGGATAGACATGAAGTGTGTACCTGAGAGGGACGGACACTGAAAAGGCCCAAATGCGGCCAGGGTGATAACCAATAATAAAAAGGGAATCATCCATCTACATGTAGAAAAGGTTACTATTTCCGTAGTACGACTGATCATCGTATACGGTGGCTCCGGTGAATGTCCTATTCTTCCAATTAAAAATGTGATGCAATACCGTAACTCAAGCCTAGGTGTTGGGTTTACTATTAAGGTATTCACAGGATAATAAAATCCACTAAAGAATTGTTTTCATAAGAAGGTGTGTATCACCAAGGAAAACTATTTTTGAATAAAACATAATTATCATATATGATATTTTACGTGAGTTACCATACAGTCATTTTCATACTGTATATTTTTATACTGGGCATTATAGCTCACACTTGTTTTCTTAAATTGACACAACACAACAGTGAATCAAGATGCCTACCATGAGAACCACATCCAGGAAACGGGTAGGATATGGCCAGCTATTCCGTAGGTTGTTTGGTGTTGTGCCACAGGTAGTCCGAATAAGCTGGATTGGTTTTCAGTTGTTTTTAGTTCAGCTTATTTATAAGTATGACTTATGTAATGTAATAAATAGGAAATGTATATTTGGCCGACGGGCTAGCCTTACTTAAAGGTTATTCCCTGGTAAGACTTAATTACTTTTGGGTTGTAATAATTATCACTTTGTGGTTGATCTACTCTAGTAATGAATGGTTCGTTTCCAAGACAATAACCTGTAAGTGTGTGTGTGTGATAAGTGTGGGGTCTTAAAGTGTGAGTATTTATATATTGTGATGCGAGGTATGTGGTTTATAGTGATTGAGTTGGTGTGACCTCCGAGATCCCTGACCCCGGATTTTGGGGCGCCACATCATCTCAAACACCTCAATTTGATAGCACAAACTCAGGGGGAGAAAGAGGAGAAAGTTCTGCAAGTTATGCCATGGGTGAAGGAAATGCAGAAAATTCAAGTTAACAAAATCAGATTAGAAAATGGGACATGAGTCATACAAGAGATGCAATTATTGGTGACCCAAATGCTGGTGTGAGGACTAGAAGTGAATTGCTAATGAATGTCTACATGCATGCTTTCTGTCACAACTTGAGCCCAAGAAAACTGAGAAAGCTTGATCCTGACCGGATATCTGTTATGTAAGAAGAGCTAAATCAATTTAAAAGAAACAAGGTTTGAAAGTTGGTTCCTGCACCAAAGAACAAAAGTATAATTGGAACAAAGTGGGTGTACATGAACAAAATAGATGAAAATAGGATTGTAATAAGAAACAAGGCAAGATTGGTTGCAAAAGGCTACTCACATGATGAAGGAATTGATTATGATGAAATCTTTGCTCCATTTGCAAGACTTGAAGCAATAAGGATCTTTCTTGCATTTACTGCACACTCAAACTTTAAAGTGTATCAAATGGTTGTAAATGGTGCATTCCTTAATGGTGAGTTTGAAGAAGAGGTTTATGTGCAACAGTCACCTGGCTTTGAAGATCCTAATTTCCAGATTTTGTTGACCAACTTCTAAAGGCTCTCTATGGACTAAAGCAAGCACCTAGATCTTGGTATGATACATTGTCAGAATTTCTATTAAAACATGAATTCACAAAAGGAACAATTGACAAGACTCTATTTTACAAGCAGCATGGTGGTGATATGATCCTAGTTCAAATCTATGTGGATGATGTCATTTTTGGTTCTACTAATGAAAAAATATGTCAAAGATTCTCAAGAATCATGCACAGTAAATATGAAATGAGCATGATGGGAGAATTAAGTTACTTTCTTGGACTTCAAGTCAGTCAAATAAGTGATGGAATCTTCATGATCCAAACCAAGTATATTAAAGATTTATTGAAGAAATTTGGAATGCTTGATTGTTCACTTGCATCAACACCTATGTCTACAGCTACAAAGTTGAATGAAGATAAGAAAGGAAAAAGTGTAGACATTTCAGGTTATAGAGGAATGATTGGATCTTTGTTATATTTGACTGCTAGTAGACCGGACATTATATTTGCAACTTGTCTGTGTGCAAGATTTCAATCCAATCCAAAGAAATCACATTTGATGGTTGTGAAGAGAATTTTCAGATTCTTGAAGGGACCACCAAACTTGGGATTGTGGTATCCTAAGGGAACTGGATTTGAAGCTATTGGATACACAGATGCAGATTCTGCTGGATGCAGGGTTGACAGAAAGAGCACTAGTGGAAGCTGTCAATTTCTTGGATAAAGACTTGTATCCTGGTATAGTAAGACACAACAATCTGTGTCAACTTCCACAGCTGAGGCTGAATACATAACTGCTGGAAGTTGTTGTGCTCAAGTGTTTTGGATTAGAAATTAACTAATGGACTATGGCCTATTATTACACAAAATTCCAATTATGTGTGACAATAATAGTGTTATTTCTATAACAAAGTACATTGATGTAAGGTACCATTTTATTAGAGAACATGCTGCAAATGGTATTATTGAACTAATTTTTGTTTCAACAGAAAAATAATTAGCTGACATTTTCTCTAAAGCTTTGGATGAAGCAACTTTCACTAGACTTGTTGGTGAAATTGGAATGTTAAATTCTTCATCCTAAAGGAAAGAACTCATTTAATATGTTGCAGCATATTAATTTCTAGTAAATCAAAATTAATTTGATTTATTTGGGAATTAAATGGAATATGAGTTATAAATATTTCAGAATTCTCTTTATATTTAATTTTCAAAATTCAAATTTAGCTTGGAATTATTCAAATTCTACGAAAACTGTTTAAATGTTAATTTACATTTTCAATTTGTAAACTTATCATAAGACAGAACCAAAAAGAACAAAAGCATATAGAGAATTGATTTCTTGATAAGTCAAATTGACTTCTCGACAAGTCATTTTGAGGCTTCTCGATAGAGTTCTCGATAAGTCTTTTTCTAGACTTCTCGAAAAACTTCTCGACAAGCCTCATTATGATTTCTCGATAAATCTTGTAAAGATCTTGATATGTTAATTCATAGAGTTTTCTACAAGTATCAATTTTTAGACTTCTCGTTAACTTAGAACTGAAATAATTTAATTTAATAAATTATTTTAGTAAAATGCTTTTGATATAAAATTATTATGATTTTATTTTGATTTATTCAAATAAAAATTGGAAATATTCAGTCCATTTAGGACAAACTAGGTATTTATTTGACATCTAGATAAGTCACTATCTAGTTCTCGATTAGAGTCAGGAAAGTGACATATCGATATGTATCTATTCTCACACGTGACTTCTCAATAAGAAAATGTTAAATGTTTATTTCTACTTCTCGACAAGTCATTTACCTTTTTCTATAAATACTCAGACATCTCGACATAACCCCTCTTTACGCTTTCGAGATCTCAAGTAACCTAGATTTTGCAAATCTAAACCGTTCTCTCTCATTTCGAACTATTTCTCTTTCAAATCTCTTACCCTATCAAATTCAAACACTTATAATGGCATCAAACACCGTTGGAGATATTATCCCTAAGGATGGAACCAACTACCTAGCTTTCACAGATGCTAACCAAGCCCTGACAGATTTAAGAGCTTTTTCAAGTTTTTATCCGAGACATACTTTGCAGGTGCTCTAACTGCAAATCCTATTCTGTATATGGATGTTCTCAATGATTTCAGGAACTCAACTATGGTTAGGACAGTGGTGTATGAGAATCAATCTATATATATGGTGGTTAACTGCTCAATCAAAGGCCAACATGTGGAATTTACTGAGAATGATGTCAACCTGTCTCTGGGAATCCCTACTGATAGCATGGTGGAGATGCCTACTCAACATGATCTAGTTAAAATTATGGACTTTATCAATTATAGTGAAAAGATCAACCTTGCTAGCTTGAATAAGAAGCTTCTTATGAGGGAATGGTCATTCATGTTTGATTCCATTGTGAAAGCTTTCATCTGCAGAAAGACAGGGTATGACAACATCTCAAGTGTGGTTCAGATGCTAGTGTTCTCCATGGCTCATAAGAGGCACATAAATGTGGGGCTCTTAATTCTGGAGGAACTCAGCACAAGGCTTACACTTCGGCCATAAGAGGTAAGGAAATTTTCTTTCCTAGGTTTATAATGTCTACTTTAAATCATAAAGTTCAAGACATTCATTTACTTAATGGTATTAATAGAACAAAGATAGGCAATTGTAAATAGGTGTCCAAAATACTATTTGGCTCACTTATTACAAAGAATACGGTACCTGTAAGTCTTAGAATCACTCCATTTATGTTGGAGAGATTCAGGACATACCCTTACCATATGCCTGATAAGAGGTCTACTGTAACATTTAGCACATTTATGGCTTCTGTGCATGTGAAAGAACAAACACAGGAACACCAACAGGGGCCTTCCCAAACTGAGACCCTTCCTTCTCTACCATTGGTAGCTAGGAAACCAATCACTTCACCCTCTTAACAGGGTGGAGTGAGTAAAAAGAAGAGAAAACAGGAACCCTTAACTATTGTGAATGAGAGTGGTGAGGACAAACACAAGCAGAGTCTACCTTGGTCAAAAAGCCAAAGAAGGTAAAGAAAATTGAGTTTACCACTCAATTGGCTACCTCTGTATCCTCCCAAAAGGATGCAGTTGTAAAAGAGGGATCAAAACAGACTCTAGAGGCATCTTCTCAACAGGGTGTCTCCATTGAACAAAGCACTCTCCCTAGTGCATCCTTTAAAGAGTTTGCACCCCAACTTGAGCACTCTCAAGTTGGTGAAAGAAGAATTTTGGTTGGCACACACTGAGAGCACATCACTTGAAGATCCCTCATCTATTCAGGGGGGAGCTGCTAACACTCAATTCTCAAATCACTAATCTTATATCTCAAATTTCTTCTACATATAATGAAACACTTGAATCCACTTCTCAAGTGTTGTCAAAATCAAGTGACACAGTTCAAGATACTGTGCTCACCACCCAGGAACCACATTCAGTTGGGGAGAGGCTACATTCTAGAGTAGACCTTGATGACACCAACAAAAATACAGGGGTTTCATTAGTTTTTACTGAAGACCCTGAGGTAGTACCAAATGTATCTTCATGTGCAAATTAATCTTCACAGATTAAAAGGTTTGAAGTTAGTACTCCTGAGGGAGAGCTATCTAAATCCTCTCCAATTCAATTGGAGGTTCATCATGTAGGGATAACTACCCTTAAAATCCTGGCTGAAATTAAATTGTCAATAGAAGCTGGGAGTAAAATTGTCAGTGATCCAACTATTGGGGAGACAAGTCAAGCACATTCAAGTATCGGTTCTTTACAAGAAGAACAAGGGTTTGAGGCCCTGGTACATGACAGTACCCTGGTCAAATCCCCTCCAATTCAAATGGAGGTTCCCATTACTGGTGAATAACACACTGTCACAACCATAGTTTCTATTGTGAGTTCAACCATGATTTCAATCATAGGGTTACCTTCCACCTCACAACCTTCCACCTCAAACCAAACAGACATCCCTTCGACATCCAATCCCACTCAACAACCTTCACACTTCATCTCACAATGGTTGCAGGATGCTCAAACTCATCCAATCACAATGAATGATCTCCTTGTGGACCAACTATCTTTCCTTACAAAAAATTACTCAATAGCAACTCACAACTGACATGTCCAATCAGGATTATCAGACTATCTTGTTGTCCTATAAATAAGATGTTGAAAAATAGCAGCAGATGATTGTTAATGAAGCTGAACAAGATGGGAATGTGGATGCTTGGTTATCTAAGGATTTTAGCTTGGAAATGGATGAGGTATTGGCTAGATTCATAGAAGAATATGTCACCATCCTAGGGAGCAATGCCAAGACTCTCAGTCCAGAGGAAGTTTATGATGTTATTACAGAAGTCTATAAGGAACAACTTAAGGCTTTTCACCTTATTGGTAAAGTACTACAACAGACACTGAATAGTCATCAAGACAGGATCAGGAGATTAGTGAAAGATAAACTAGATGACCTTGTACCAACTCAGGTAGCAATCAAAAACAAGTTCAACAAGTTTGTTGAGCAAATGGCCAGGTTTGATGTCACTAGTATAGACCAAAGCATCAAGAACATAAAGCAATCATTACTGGCTCTTCATGATGTTGTCCAAAATGAAATCACAAACAAAAATGACACAAGGGTTAAATTGGACCAACTCCACCAAGCCAGATATGAACCCTCAGCATTATTGATGGAGGGAATCAAGGAATCTGTTCAAGCCCCCTTTGGTGCTCCTCTCTCCTCAAACTTACAACAACCAATCTTCACATCAACAAATCTCCAAATCTAGTATCTCCAACAACAAGTCTCCAATCTGTAAGCCTCCACTGATTCACTTACAGCACATATCATTGCTCTCACTACCTTAGTGTAGAGTCAACAAAATGATATAAGGTCCCTAATAGACACCCACAAACATCTCCAAATGCAAAATTATGTCTCTTTGGGAGCTATTATGAGAGCCTTGAAGATTCCACTACCTGACTTACCTAAAGCTGTTAGGCCAGAAATTCCAACTCCTCTACTTCTGCCTGCTACCAAGGCTAAGGGGGAGATAGAAGATAGAATTCAATAATCTAAAGAAGCTAGACTAAAGTCAAAGGAAGCTGGAAAATTTACATCCCACGCTGGCCAAAGCTCTACTCAAATTAAACTCTCTCAAGATGTCAGTAAAGACATACTCCAGAAATCCGTAAAAGGACCCTGTCGAGACAAGGAGTTCAATGAGATACTGGTTGTGCTAAGAGTCTCCCTTTACAATAACTACATCACTTACAAGAGAGTTTTGGTCAACAACATCAATTTTCTGAGAGTGGTAATTGTAAAAGTTGTGAATTTTTTAGAGAAAAGGATAGTGGCAAATGTCAATGTTTGCAGTTTGGACAGGTGTCTACAGGTGTCTCTCTCAAATCTTTAATTAAGAGAGCATCTGAGTTGGATGTCATAATTGACAGAGTTAATCCAGTTATTTCAGAGGACACCCAACTGCTCAATGAACTTAAAGAGACCCAGATAGCTGCTTTTCCTGAAGCCTATCTCCATCCAAGCAAGGGGTGGCCTACATTTTTCCACAAACCAAAAAGTGAAAATATTTCATAATCCCCAAAAATTGTGTTAGGGGTAATCTAATATTAATCATGACATTAGAAACTGATCTCAAGACCAAGAAGACCAAGACAGTTGAAGATGAGGAGGTGATCAGAATTTTGGGTAGATATCTAAAGAATGTTGAAACCATGTTGCCAACTACTCAATTCAACACAAAAGATGACAAGGATCATGATAAGAAGAAGAATCATGAGCAAAAACCTTCTGGCTCAAATTCAAGTCAATCTTCTAGGGCAACAGGCGGCAAGGTGTATTTGAAGAAGAAGGGAAGAGAAGAGAAGAAACAAGAAGGAAGGAAGAATAGAAGAAATGGTGAAGGAGAGTCAAAGAAATAGAATGTTCAAGAAGCCAAAATTTCACAAATAAAGACTACTCAAACCACCAAACCTAGCCAAACACTATCTCAACCAAACCTACCTCAAAAGCCAAAATTCGTGTATAAATAAACTGCAAACATCCTGCTCAAAATACCAATCAGATCCAGCTATGTCACACTAAAGAAAATCACAAATCTACCTTCATTCAAGCCTCCAAGCATAACTCACTTCAAGACTGTTGGGAAAAAATCAAGGAAAATTCAAGCTGGTGTTGGGGTCATTTGGAACTGTTTCAATCAAACTGACTTTCTGCCTCTAAACATGTGCATCACAAATGATGACTTTTTCCAACAACTATCTGAAGAAATTGTTAAAGTTTGTGTTGTATCTTTAGCAGAAGTCAGAATCTACTATATGGATGGCTCCTTTATTTTGCTTAGCAGGACAGTAATGGAAACTTTTTCAACCACAGAATTGAAGAGGGTAATCAGCTTGATGAAGGATAAGGACACAAGCACTAGAATGTGGAAGGTTGTGATGTCTGAAAGGTTGAGGGAAAGGAATGAAAGACATGCAATATTAAAGGCTAAAAAGGAGGAAAGGGATAGGAAGTATGCCAAAGAGATAGAGATGTTTGAGCAGAGATCAAATGAGCTCAAGGCAAGGGGGTTGAGTAAAATATCAAAGGATAGACATTTTCTAAATATACAAGATGGCAGATTCTCAAGATTCAGAGTTGGTTACCTAAATGGTTATTCATTGGATGATTGGCTCAAGCTTGTAGAAGCTCTAAGAGGGACTAAAATAATAGAGGAACTCCAAGTGCTAGTAAATTTAAAGGACCTTATTAGAAAATAACTAGGCTATGAGAAATTCATTTAATGGCTGTAATTATTGGATTTATGTAATCATCTAATGTATAAAAGTTATATTTGTTAATCAGTCAGTTTTTATGTAATTGTTCATAGCTTAGGGTTAGTCTTGTTATCAGGCATGAATTTGTGTTAAGAAATCTTCTTAAAAATTGGGGAAGATTATTGTGCAAGACATGCCTATATAATAATGAGACTAAGTCACATTGACAACCCTAAGATTTAGTTATTGTTAATCAACTTTATATTTTGTACTGTATTCCTTGAGTCTGTAAAAATGTTAGAAGATTAGAATGGAGTATTTTCTGTAAACATATTCAAGCTAAGGAATAAACTCTGGAAGAAGATCAAGCCATGATCATGCCTTAGAGAAAAGTGAAGAAGTTTGGAGTTGAATAAAACTGTTATATGAAAAATGTTCTAAATCAAGATATCGACAAGTCACGGATCAAGCAATATAGAGAAGTCAATCGAGATGTCCAGAATGACTTATCAAGAAGTCTAAAATGGCTTATAGAAAAGTCTCAGAGATATCGACAAGTCAAATGAAGATGTGAAGATTGGAGATATCGACAAGTGATTTATGCATGTAGAGAACTCAGAGATATTGACAAGTTAAATGAAGATGTGAAGATTGGAGATATCGACAAGTCAATTTATTATTAGAGATCTCAGATATATCGACAAGTCAAAATGTATATAGAGATCTCTGAGATATCGAAAAGTCAATTCTACATGTAGACTCAGACATATCGACAAGTCATTTCCCATGCAAAGATCAAGAGACCTCGATAACTCAATTATACCTATAGAGAACTCAGAGATGTCGATAAGTCATTATACTTATCGATATGTCACTTCTCTACAAAATAAACTGGAGATCTCGATATGCCTCTCAAATATAGAATGTAAACAATTCAAGATTAAAGATTATCAGTCAACAAATGATCTATCAACTAGATTGAAAATGTTGTGCAAGACATGCCTGTACTTCAACAAGACTAAGTGAAATTGATAATCCTAAGTAAGTTGTATTGTTATCTTAATTTGTATTTTGTACTTGTAATATTTAAAGTCTGTAAAAATGTAAAAAGAGCATATCGGAGTATTTTTCTGTAAACAGTGTCAAGCCTAAGACTTCTATCTGGAAGAAGATCAAGAAGATCATTCCTCAGAAGAATTATGAAGAAGCTTGGAGTTGAATAAATCTGTTTTGAGAAAAATATTTTAAGTCAAGATCTCTACAAGTCACAGATTTATTGTTATTGAGAAGTCACTCGAGTACTCCAAATGACTTATAGAGAACTCAGAAAAGCTACTAGAGAACTCAGAGATATCGACAAGCCAAATTGAAGACATAAAGATTGGAGATATCGACAAATCAATTCTTCACTAGAGAACTCAGATTTATCGATAAGTCAACATTCATTAGAGAACTCTGAGTTATCGATAAGTCAAATTTCACTAGAGAACTCAGAGATATCAATAATCCAAAGTTCACTAGAGAACTCTGAGTTATTGACAAGTCAAATTTGACTAGAGAACTCTGAGTTATCGACAAGTCAATATGTCACTAGAGAACTCAGAGATATCGATAAGTCAAAGTGAAGATATGAAGATTAGAGATCTCGATAAGCCAAATTCTCTTATAGAGAACTCAGAGACCTCTACAAGTTAAATCAACTATGGAGTATTAGAGATCTCGATAAGCTAATATACTTATCGAGATGTCAAGATCTCTATATCCCTAACTGGAGATCTCGGGGTAAAATCTCAAAGTACAAAGTGCAGACCAGTTCAATATCCCATATTAACAATCAACAAACAATCCAACCAGCTGGATTGACAAGTCTACAAAAAGTAGTTTGAAGAGTGTACAAGATCAAGGGTGAAGTTTAACTGACAAAGGAAGATCAAACTTAACACAATATGCAAAGATATGCTAAGCCAGAAATGGAAGATATACTTTTCCTAAAATGGAAATGACAAGTGACAGTTTACTAAAATTAATAGCATTTCTTATTATACACTGTGTAAACCAGCAGTTAACTAAATTATAAAGTTAACACTGGTCCTTTGTTAGATGTAACATTTTAGATCAGGAACTCTTGTATTCTCTCAAGAAAGAAGCTAAGCTCTTTATCAACAAAGAGCCTAGAAATTTTGTAACAAAATATTCTTAATTTTAATATAAAATTAAGTGAGTTTTGAAAAACATGTGTTCTTTATTATTGCATATTTAATTTCTGCGTGAACACATTTCACTACAAGATTTGATTTACTTTTTTCATAACCAAAATAGTTCAAGAAAAGCACTAAAACACAAAAACACATTCACCCCCCCCCCCTCTGTGTGTAATTCATTACCTAACAGAAAAGTCTACAAAGTAACGGGGAGAATACAAGATCAAGGGCCAAGATTCACTGTATAAAAGATAGTCACATACCTGCAAGATTCTACACATATTTGCTAAGCTAGAAATAGGAATAGAAAAAGGTTGCTTTAGAAAAGAGTTTAGTGCATTTTAGTGCAGGTCTTGTAAACCCATGTTGCTGGTGTATAAAGCAGGACTGGTCCTTAGTTTAGTGGTAATAAACAGATTCACATTTCTCTTGTATTCTCTCAAGGAAGAAGCTGAGTTCTTATATTTTTAAGAACACGGAATTTGTAGCCAGACAAACTTAATTTATACAAATTAAGTGAGTTTTGAAATATTGTGCTTGTTGTTTTATTTCTGCTAACACAATATCTCTGCAAGTTAGAAACTACTTTGTTCACCGAATAACCAAATTGTTTAAAAAGGCTAAAAATCCAAAGAAACACATTCACCCCCTCCCTCTGTGTTGTACTCAATATCTAACACCCTTAATTTAGTAGTTCTGATTGATTTGGAAGTTATGATTGTTATAACTACACGTCTAACTAGATCGTCATTGTCTACCTTAAAAAGATCTAAAATAGAATAATTTTTCATCAGGATATCGGCAAATGTGAAAAATAAATTTATCACTCTGGATATTCTTCAAGTACTGTATCTTGTAAGCCAACAAAAATATCACTGTAATAATCCATTTGAAACTCTTTAAACATGTCCATGACCTAAATTATAATTGGCATCATGTAAGCTTAATCGTCGAGGTATTCAAGTGTAATCTTTAGATTATTGTACAAACTCGCGAGATTGAAGCAAAAGTAATTCATGATCCAATATCTCAAGACTTTTATTCTTATTATTCAACTATTTTTCCCACCCAACAAGATTATTATCATCATCAAACTCATATGGGCATGTAGGCCTCTTGGTTGATAGAAGATCTAGTACATCCCCTTTTGTTGTGCACCTAAAAATCTGGTAATGCTTCATAGACACATTGTCTGGAGCATCTTCAAGAGTACTAACACTAAGATGAGTGTCGAAAGCATTTACTAGTCTTGCCATTTCAAACTCAGAAACCCATCCTTTAAAATATTCATGCAGAATTACATTACTCGACTTAAAATCACGGTGAATAATGTGAGGTATGCAACCATGGTGAAGAAATGACAGTCTCCACGGAGAATTAAATGCAATATTCTTTCTAGTATCCCATTTAATCATTAAACCTTTTCTGACTTTGGTCCTATTGTTGGGAGCAAATTCAAGACTTCCCTGTTTCATGTATATATTAAAAATGTAAATAAGCTGAAGTTATTTTTAAAAAATCAAGATTTAAGAAACATGAGAGTTTAGATGTGAAACAAGTAATGGGGAAAATCAATATTATTATACTTGTTCTATCCATGATAGGGTCAATCATATCTTTCAGCATATAGCTATCAGACAAAAGAAATTAAACAGTTCATTTAATAACCTCAAAACCTGACAAATCTGGAAATGCATATGGTCCCCTAACTGAATAAAGAGAAAAATACAGTTGGAAATAATGTTAACTAATCAGAGCCAATTTTTTCAATACTCCCCCTCAAGCCGATGATGAATTCTTCAAAGTGGATTCCAGCTTGCCAACATATTGAAGGTGAGCTTTTATTGGTGGAATTTTGGTGAAGATGTATGCTACTTGATGACCGGATGAAGTGTATTCAATTTTCATCATCCCTTTCTTTAATTGTACTATAACATATCGATAGTCAATGTCCACATAATTTATCTTTTCATGCTTGACTGGATTAACTGCAATTGTAAGTGTAGCTTTATTGTGATACTTCAACACAATGGTTGGAAGGTTCTGCAATCCAAGGTCTTTGAGAGGTGAGAATGACCACTTTACTTCACTGATTGTCAAAGTCATAGACCTATACTGTAATAACTCGAATTTTTGAGACTTTGTAAAATGCTTAATGAATAGTAACCCTGACATACGAGAAAAACCTTTTAGCCCACACTATGGTGTGCATGAGAGATTGAGTTTCGGAGTTGATAACATGATTATACATACCAAATGAGTGTATATAAATGCTATTAGTTTTCGAAGAAAACGAACTTTGAAAAATGACCGTATCTACGAACCATCAAGGATTACGGGAATCACAATATAATTACAAATTTAAAATCCTACGAATTCAAATCCAAGAATGATACTTCAAAACATAAAGAACGTATACGAAAGGATTTACACCGTGAACCGTTTGCGAGAATTTATTACGAAAATGAATAAGCGACCGAGCGAACGCGTAAACGAATAAATAAATGTATCGAACCAAGCTAACTAAACTAACTAACTATGGTAAGAAACTAACCATGGTTAGGTTATCAAATAGTAACCTAAACTAGATAGCATGATGACCTACAAGCTAGGAATAGTAAAGCTAAAACCTAAACTAAATAGATTAGCTTGGAAGCCTAGGAAGCTAGCAAGATATGTACTCAGATATGCGAAGATTTGCTAGTCCTAGGTTATATACTAGAAGATATACAAATCATATAACACAATCTTACACAAGAAGCATTTCAAGAAGCAAGAAAAACTCTCTCTCTCTCTCCCACCCCACTTCTTATATTCGGCCCTCACCAAGAAAAGCAAGAAATCAATTTCAAAATTCCAAATTCTAGCCATGGAAAAAATCCACCATTAATTCCCAAGCTTCATACATCCTAAACTAAGATAAGATAAATTTTTGAGCTCATTTTATCAAGGTTTGATGGGTGAAATAAAATTAAGAAAAGTGATAATGAATAGTATGAATAGTAACTTTTCTTTGGTTTCTTGATTTTAATGGTTGATTTAGGTTCCAAAAACCCAACCATGTATTCTTAAGACTCCACCATCATCAAGAACACATCTCAAGCTTTCAAGAAATGTATAAATCTTTGACCCATCTTTATTTAAGTTTCAAGTTTCAAAAACCTTTGAAATCCTAGATATAAACTTAGTTTTAGTGGTTGATTTGTTGTAATCTTGATGTTTAGTTAATTAGTTCTACGGTTGATAATTGTTGCCTCAAGAACATGATTGTTGCCTCGTACAAGGAAAAAGGATGCGTGCTTATACAGCACGGAAAGGTTATTGCATATGCCTCTCGGCAGTTGAAGGAATATGAGATCAGATACTGTAACGACCGGGAAATTTACGTTGTATTATATCATATTTATAATAAAATATGTGTATTAATATGTCAATTATGTGTGATTATCTGTTAAACCCTAATTGTTATGTGTTATGTGTATGTCGTGTCATTTCTGTATTTTCAAGGTATTTTTCAGATATTTTATTTCACATTCATAGGTTTCATTTCAAACGTTTTACGACCTAAACAATGATTTTAAAGCCAGTATTTCAAATAAAATAATGGGCCTTATTTTTCATCAAACGGCTTTTACAATCGCATTATTCTGAACATCTGGATATTATATAAATTTTTTTGTTTTACGAAAAATGACTTTTTCGGACCCCATTGGGTGTTAAAACCCCACAAAAATCACATTTTTATTTTTATAAAATTATAGGACTTTTATTTATACCATTTCTTTGTATTTTTGCAATAATCGCAATTTTTGGGAAATTTTGGCATATATATTGTATATATAAAATATTTATAAATTAAATTTTAATACCCACAAATTATGAAAATTAGGGCCAAATATTTTTATTAAATGTATAATTAGCCCCTTAATTTTATTTAGGAGTATTAATTTTTCAGCTATAAATACCCTAATTATTATTAATTTAATTAATTAAAATCATAAATTCAGCAATTATTCCCCAAATTTCCAGAATTAGGGTTTGGTGTTCTTGAGATTCAAGCACTGATTTGATCGTGATTCCGACCTCCAAATCAGACATGTGAGTACTCAATCGAAAGCTTTTGATCTCTACTTTCTATTTCTGTCATAAATTTCGTGTTTTGTTGTTTCGATTTTCAATTCGATTTTTAGGGTTCTTGAACTAATTTGGGTATTTGCAAATCGTTGTGTTTTGGTTGATGAAAGTTATATGAATCGATTGCCCAGGTTGTGTAGATGATTATACATATTTTTGTTTAATTTTTCTATTCCCGGATTAGTGAATCGTGTTTTTGAGTGTTCGACCCGTTTTGGATTCGGGTTTTGAGTTTGAGTGGTTGTTAGACGATTTTGTTGTTAGAATCGTGTAGAGTGTTAAATTTCCAGTCGATTGGCACCGGTTTTGTGTGATTTGGATTCCGTTTTCGGGTCATCGGAGTTACGTTGAAGCTCGCCGGCGTTCGTGGTGGTTTTCGCCGGAGAAGAAGCTGTGGGATTCGTCGATTGCAGGATAAGTAGGGGTTGGGTTGCTGCAGATACAGGGAAGCTGTTGGAGCAATTAATCGACCAGAATCGAGTCCAACGAACTCAAATTAGGCTCACCGGAAACCTGTATTATCGCCGGATTCTGGGTTGTTCTTGGGTCAACCCGGGTCTGTTCTTCAGGACCCGTTTTCTTGGAATATACGACCCGGTTTTGATCTGAAAAACCCAATTGCTGATCCAGGATATCTGTTTCTGGATTTCTAATTAATTAATTATATTTTATTAAAAATAAAAGTTAGTTTTATTAATTTAAAAATCAGTTTTAAATTCTGAAAATCTTGATTAATAATTCCTAAGTTATTTTATTAATTTATAAATTCAAATTTAGTTATTTAATTAATTATTTAACTTTTTATCTATTTATTTATTATTTAATAAATTAAGTAAATAATTAATAATTAACGATTAAATTTATCGAATAATACGAGAAAGGATTCGATAATTAGAGAATAAGGCAAATAACTCGTAATTATACGAGTAATTGATCAATAAGTTCAATTATTATTATTATTATTATTATTATTCGGATAATAGTTAATTATTCGTATAATATAGTAATAATGATTTGTAATAAATAATTAAATACAGATAATTGATTTAAATTGTAACGTGTAATAATAACAGTAATATTTCGATAAGTATATGAGAGATAACTCGTAGAAATACGAGTAGTGGATCGTTAAATTGAATTCTGATTCGGATAATAGTTTATTTATTCGACAGTTATCGTATCAGTTGATCGTATCGATTATTTACTTATAAATAATCGATCTAATGGAATAAATAACGATAAGTTCTAAATAATTGTAATAAGTTGTGATTAATCCTAATAATTAGTGATTAATTATTTTAAATTATTAAATAAGTATTTATTAATTATTTATTTTTTAGTTATTTATTTATTTAATATTTAAAAAGTGATTAATTATTCCGATAATTAATCACATAATTTTCAATAAATCATAACTTATTCATTTTAACTCCAAAAATTATAAAAAAATTATTTTTGACTTTGATTCTTCTTAAATAATTATTTAAAAATTATTTTAGGAATTAAAAATTTGCAATAATTATTTATATTGAATAATAAACTGAATTATCAGTGTTTAATTGGTAATAATTCAACCGTTAGTCCGATTTGAGCGAAACGAAAACCATTTTACTCAGAAAAATGAATTCTTTTCATTAAAAATAATATAAAGACCTAATTTCTTCTAGAAATTAGTTGTCTTTATTAATTACTTGATTATAAGTCAAAATATGTGCCGAGACGAATCCGAAAAATTCCGGAAAAATGGGAAATGAAGCGGAAGATGATCGGCGGAGCAATCAGCAAATTAATTTTGATTCTAAAAATTATTTTAACTATAAAAATGATTACGTGCTTATGTGTATTATGTGGTTAATCGAGTCTTACTTGCTTATATGTAATATAAGAGTCAGTCATAAGCGCATGGGTAGATAATAGGAATGAAATGAAGTCGATTCAAGATGCAAATTGAAGTACAAAATGACTTAACCAGTCTATTTTGCTAACAGAAGCTAAGCCAGCAAGGCAGATCGAGTAGGTGATAGACGAAAGTGATTTAATTGCAGTAAGTCATGCAGAAGGCAAGTTTTTCCCCTATTATATTTTTCAGAATAGTGATATTCTCTTCAGATTCTTATTACAATTGCACTCTTTTAATTCTCTTGTTCATATTTCATTTCGATTCTTGATTTATTCTTTTTATTTGAGTTCATTATTCATATTCCAATTGTTACTCACAATTATTGATATATTCTGGTGATTAGAATATATCAAGGCATACCGATTGTTCCCGTTGCTATTCCAGGGACTGGATAATACTACTTTGGGGATTAAGTTTACTTAATCCTAAGGACCGGGACATAACCGGATCCTTGAGATGGGACGTAGTGCCTGGGTGCCCGACGGGATCTATATAGTGAGATATAGATCTGCACTGTATCCTGGCTGATCAGCAGGGTATAGCTGCGAACTTGAGTCCAGTTTAGTTCGTTTGTATTCGCCAGTAATGGCCTTCTTTCTATTCTTGTGAGGTTATATCTTTGCAGATATACCTGGGTTACGGATTCACTTATATTGCTTTAACACTGTTATATTTTGTAGACTTATTGAGCAATTTTTTGGCTCACCCCTTTTTGTTGTTATTCACCTTATCATTTTCAGTTAAGAAGGAATATGAAACCCATCAAGACACGAGTGGTAAAGAAGCGGGTCAAGCCTCGGGATCCTCTCATACCCAAGGTGTTGATCCCAATCCAGGAAGAAAGCTTTGAGTTACCCGAGCAGGTGGAGTGTTGATAGATAGTGTGTGTTTGAATAAAAGATGAACTTAGTTTAAAATGAATTAGACAATGGTTTGTAATAAAAAGAGTTTGTGAGATTTTAAATGTTAGTTTTTAATAAAAGTAGTTAGTGGTTCTTGTTTTCATACTTCAACCTAAAAAGGTCCTGGTTAGTATTAAAGGGGTTTAGTTTCATTTCTTTATTATTTATTAATAAAATTGTACGGGTTTGGTGATTAGCTCGTAACCCCCAGACTTATACCCCGGGTTTGGAGGGCATTACAGTTTAGCATCAGAGTTGCAGGTTTGGTCCCTGAAAACAAGAACATTAGGATTAAGATAAGATAGGGAGATCACATAAGATATGGATAGTCAAATTAGGAAGAATAGTGTTAGGATTTAGGTCAGGTTAGAATAGGGAAATATAAATCTTAGGATTGTCTAGTGACCTTTTCTTTTCTTGGTATATTATCAGATGGCATCTTCGGGTTATTCTGCATCTTTCGAGAGGACAGTCACTGGGCCAGCAGCACCAGTTATACCTCCAGTATCTGAGTATATGTTTCCTCCTCTACCACCTCCACCACCATTGCCACAGGAGCCGGTACCACCAGTACAGGGGATAGTTCATGACCCCTAGAGATGTTTGATCCCTTTGAGTTCTTCGAACCGATGGTTCCTTTACCAGTTGAGCACCAGTTTATACGAGGTATTGAGCAGGAGTTACCACCACCACCATTGTTAC
This sequence comes from Apium graveolens, assembly GCF_009905375.1. NCBI lineage: Eukaryota > Viridiplantae > Streptophyta > Magnoliopsida > Apiales > Apiaceae > Apium > Apium graveolens. The sequence goes on from NC_133648.1 coordinate 96,899,888, forward strand.
CTCCTATACCAGTGCATGCCCCAGAGCCGGATGTGTTTCAAATGATTCCCGTCGAGGGGATGGGAGAGCATGATGTGGATTTACAGCTAGGATTACCACAGCAGGGTGCAGGTATTCCGAGGGTTCCTTCACAGGATTCAGTAGGTCAGGTTGCTCAGCCGTATATGGTACCATACCATGAGTATAGAGTTATGAGGGATGATGTGGAGTATTGGCGGGCACAGTGTCGAGAGATTATGCATCTGTTTGATCAGAGGGACAGAGGACCGTTAGCGGCCCTATAGCCAGATTACTATATGAGACAGCGATTGCAGTCGGTGTTGATGAGCGCTACTTGGGAGCTTGATGATTTGACCCATAATGGACCTCCTTCTTTTACAGAGTTCTATCGGATATTTCGCTTGGCACAGACTTTGGTCCAGGCACTTAGAGAGGAGCTTAGGCGTATTCCGCCTGGGTTCTGAGACAGGGACAGTTGAGACAGTGACTTCAGAGTACAGATGTATATAGAGGCAGCATAGTATAACCTAGTGAGTAGTGTGTATGCATGTATTAGTAGATTAACCTGTATTAGGATTTTGACCTGTAGTGGTAGTATGACTTGTAGCCGCGGTGATTACCAACATGGCGAGACTTTTTGTATCAAGCATTTACACCTAAGGCTGGTGTCATATATATAAACTGAACTTTTCAAATTTCTTTTATTTAAATTTCAGTCTTTACAGTTTTACAGCATTTACTTCCACTTCATTGTTTTACCGTTTTCTTTTATATTATAATTCCTGTTGAAAAAAAAAGAGAAAGAGAGAAAAAGAAACAGAAAAGAAAAAAATTAAACATTTTATTTAACTGCTTACATTTCCAATTTTTATATTCAGCAACTGTTTTCTTGATTTAAATCATGTTATTAATACCGGATAAATTGTTTTCTTACCTACTGTCAATTGTTTATTAAACTGTTAAAGAAATATCACCTGTTTTATTGTCAGAAGAAGATGGCACCAAAAAGAAAGACTAGGACTGAGACTTCTAACAGAAATCCGAAGGTCAGACTAATGAGACCATGAACCAAATGTTCCATCTGATGCAACAACAGATGGTAATGATGCAGCAGCAGATGCAGCATCAACAACAGCAGATCCAACAACAAATGTTACAACATCCACCTCCTCTTGAGCCTCAATTACCACCAGCATTACCTGTTGTTACTTTTAAGCAGTTTCAGGCAGTTAAACCTCCAGAATTTGATGGGTCTACTGATCCTATTAAAGCCACCACCTGGTTAAAAGAAATAGAGAAAGCGTTTGCACTAGTAAAGATAGGTGAGGACCAGAAGACTGATTTTGCTAGTTACTTGTTGAAGGGAGAGGCAAATTATTGGTGGGAATCTAAAAAGGCTTTAGAAGGTGAAGATGTTATTGCTTGGGATAGGTTTAAAGAGTTATTTTTAGAAAAGCATTTTCCTCGCTACGTAAGGAATCAGATGCAGATAAAGTTTTTGGAACTGAAGCAGGGAGTATGTCTATAACAGAGTATGAAGCCAAATTTAATCAACTGGCTAGGTTTATTCCGGAATAAGTGGACATTGAAGAGAAACAAGTTCAGAGGTTTCAAGAGGGATTACGATCATGGATACGTGGACAGGTTGCAGTTTTTGAATTTACAACATATACCGCTGTAGTCCAGAAAGCTTTGATCATCGAAGAAGAAAGTGAAAGATCTTGTAACACCCCCAGATCCGGGGTCGGGGATCCGGGTTGTCACGAGTTCCATTTCCCTTAATAATACTTAATCTTAATAATCAACCAACTACTGCGTACTGTGACCCCACAATATACACACATACCACAAGTTATAGTCTCAGAGATGAATACCAAAAATAACACAAGTCATTTTATTCTACAATTATAAGCCATTACACCTCAAGAGGGTTTCTGAATAAATTTACATTTCTTTGCCATTATTACAATTCATATAGATACATAAGTCCGGTACAACAAAAGTTAAAAGCCTAGCCTACTGGTAGTTCCTACCTCATCTACAACGGCATCAACGCCTATAGGAAACTGCGGAACGTTTCCTAACCGCTCACGAATTGGGAGCTTGATCCTGTTCATCTTGTCTATCTGTTGTTTTGTGATGAAAGAAGAAAACAAGGGTGAGCAACAAGCCCACTGAAATAGTATGTATAATAATTTACAATATATGAGCATTCTCATAGTACTCAAGAAAGTCTTGGTTAAGAAGAAATGAACCAAGTTGATATCTTAACGCGACCAAGTCATAAAATATTCAGTATATACATATATACTTTTCAAAATCTTTGAAATACTCTGTCAGGCATAATATACACAGAGTTCTAGTTTATAAATGTATAAAAATATCGTTGCAAGGTGATCTCATATATCTAACCTTGTCTCAACATTTTTCTAAAAACCTTTGTCATTCATAAGATAATCATTAACTAGATATAAGTTGAAAAGATGAAGTTACAAGATAATCCAATATTCTTATATCTTTTCCGAATACTACATGAACCACCACCGTTCAAGGTATAAACAGTTTCGAAAGTTCATCACATAGATGAGACTAGAAGATAAGACCTTAATAGATTCAATCTTTGAAATATTTTTTTTAAAGGAAATGAAGTTACGAGATACTTCATTCGATGGAAACACCATTATAACTGTTTGACCCTGTCAATGCTTCGGCAACCACCCATTCGTAGCCTTTCGATCGAAATGCTCCGGGTAGTGTTGCAGAAATATCCAACTGGATGATGAACTCATTACGGGAGTTTGTCGTGCCAGGAAGACCACTTACGATGATCAGTCGCAGTAGTGCAACCCCGTCATTTTCTACATGTAGAGGAGAACCTGTCGGATTTACTTGTCAACCGAACACTGGACTCCTAAGGAATGGACCGTCTTAGCGGAACTTTCAGGCCATTTGGGCCAATATAATGAGGCTGGGCCGGCGCTACTCGACCACTTAGGCCACTCCTAGTTCAGATGAAATCCATGACTCTGAAACGTAAAGCTTGTCCCCTCTTTCCCCAAGTAGAAACTTGTTGATACGGCTCCACCAAGAAGTCGTATCTAATTAGAAAGGAAAACTCACCGATATTTCCCAGGCGGTGCCTGTTAATGGATTAACTTGTTCTATAATTTTACTTCCCGAGTGTAGGGTAAGTAATCAAAAATTCTTTTATCAAAACAGCAACCTTGTTGTGAATATAAAATACATCACAGAGCCGGATCCCTCAGATTTTTGAGCGAGTATTCAAGTCCCCTTCGAAGGAAGATCTTAAATTTGAAAATGAGTTTTGGGATCCGCTCTAACTTATAAAATCATTTTGAAGACTCGAAAATATTTTTGAGAATATTTGGAGTGATGCTGATTTAATAAAATAAATCAGTCCCGATATGTTGGAGAATATCTGAATATTATTATTTAAATAATATTCTCATAAAGGATGATCTTTATAAAAATAAATGAAGTGAAAGTTTTAAAAGCTCATATTTGAATTGAATAATAAATAACCAAAGATATACTTATATACGAAAGTACGATCTTTATTTGAATAATCGAAAATAAGTTTGAAATATCAAAACCTTATTCTTTAATCAAAATAAAGAATATTATTTAATAAATAAGCGAAGTCATAAGTCCACGAATGAATATTTAAGATAATATTCATTAAATAAATAAGCGGAGTCATAAGTCCTCGAATGAATATTCAAAATAATATTCATTAAATAAATAAAGTTATCGAATAAACCTTATTCGATTAATAGTTTTGAAAACTATTTATATATATATAAAAATATACATATATTATACTCGGGAACACCGACTCCCGGTTTAAAAAAATGTTCACCTTCGAGTCCCCTATACTAAGGGTATACGCAATTACTGCTTATCTCTAGCATAGGTATTATGCAACTTATAAGCAATTGAATCAACAATTAGATATCAAGATTACGAAAAGGCATGCATATATATCATATCAACATGTTCCAATATATCGCAAGATTTGCTAATGACAATAATGCACTTATCACAAGATAATGCATATACATATATACATCACAACAACAGTATAACGGGTAGAAAACTTGCCTGAGCGACTGGGGGTGGTAAAAGGCCTGGGACGAGCCTGGTAACCTATAAACAACATATAAGTTGGAATTAAACCAAAGTCGCTTAAGAATCTACACTTTAACCAACTAGACTCTAACGCTCGCTTTTGCGCTTAACGATTCACTTAAGTCGCTCGAGTACCCTCGGATCCACCATTTTTAATAAATTAACCATTATGAATTTTAAGGTGATTCTTTTGCGAGTACTTTACCAACTTCCTAATCCACATTACATAATTGTTTCGTAATCCAATTAGTCTTTTAGGGGCCTTAACCAAGGTTTTAAAGTAAGGCAAGGGGTAAGGGTTCGGTCGCAAAACGCCGTTACTTAAAATGGTCGTTTCTCCTAAAACGTACATCGGATTCAAGCGAACCACATATCAAAACGAAGCTCGTAACATGAATTATCTAATCATGGCAATGGTCAAAACCTAACAGTGAGTTCACGGATCCTGATGTTAAGAACAAAAGCAGTCTAAAGTAAATCGGGCATTACGACGGCTATGTTTACACGATTACCAAATTTAAACCATTCCAATCAATTAACAATTCAACCCAAAATCACCACTACAACCAAACTTCATCAACTCAATACTACAACATTCCCAACATCTCAAGATTTCCAATTTATACTACTTCTCAATCATGAACTAAGAGCTTACTTAAGTTCATTAACTAATAATCAAGATTCACTACTCCAAAAACATTACAAAACCAACCAATCTCTAAATATTCAATAACCATGATTCTCATGAACTATAATACTCATAACAAGCTTCTTAACATTCAATAATTATGCTAGGTTAAGAGATTATACCTTTCTTGTGAGTAGGAGTAACTAATGAGCTTGAAACAACCTTGGAAAATCCTTACTAAAGCTTTATCTAAATAAAAACACAAGATCAAAATTTCAAGTTCTTGAAAAACACTATTCACCAAGAACTTTGATAAATTGATTAGCTATGTTAAACATGGAATCTTGAGCTTAAACTTATGGCTCATCTAAGTTATGAATTATGGAAGCTAAAGAAATAAACCTCTTGAATTATGAAGGTGTGTAGCTTGAGTTTTGAAAATTCTCCTTTGCTTTTCATGGAAAAGCCGAGAGCAAGAATGAGGGGGGAGAAGAAATGCTTCTTGTTTGGTTGCCTAGGTATTTGTGTGATGATTTTCTTGTTAATTAGGTTGTTGCCATGGTAAAAATTGTGTGGCTCACAATCATCCAACAATTCCTTCCCTTTTGGTCATGCTTATGTCATCCTCCTATGTCATCCTCCCACACTTGTCCTCTTCTTCTTGGTGAGATGACATCATTCTCCACTAACTCTTTGATTAACTCCTAATCACTTGGCTAATGATCGCTGATCTGTTACACGGTTCGCTTAACTTTGGTTCTTGTTTATCGTTTGAGGGATCATACCCGGGATCTTATTACTTGGGTTTCCTTAACCTTTCTCAATACATTATATTCCTTTTATGATCCTCTCTTATAATCCTTGAATTTAAATCCTTTTTATCCTGTTACCTTATACTCAATTCTTTCGGTATCTGGTGGATTTTCGGGAAAAATCAAAGAGTTCGAATTTGGATTCTGACGATCTTTATATACACTTATATACCATATAGAGTACTAATAAGATCTCGGAATAACAATAGAAGAACCCCTATATAGTGTGGCATGAAAAGTTTTCTTATTCAGCTTAATCAGCAAAATCACTATTCATAAGGGTTACAAAAAGTTCAAAATTTTGGGGTTATTACAGTCTCCCCTCCTTAAAAGGATTCCGTCCCGGAATCAGATAAAAATGAATAGGGATACTTTCTTAGCATTGCACTTTCTAACTCTCAAGTCAATTTTCCCACATTGTGGTTCTACCACCAACTCTGACTAGCTTGATAACCTTTCTCCTAAGCACTTATCCCTTTTTGATCTATAACCCTTCCTGGTTCTCCATATAGGTTACGTCTGGTTGCATGTCTATGCACTCATATGCCCCTATTTGTCTGGCATCCGAATTACACTTCCTTAACATTGATACGTGGAACACGTTATGAACTTGCTACATGTTCAGGGGTAGGGCTAGCTCATATGCTAACTTCCCAATACGTCTTAATATATCCAAGGGTCCAACAATCCGTGGGCTTAGCTTTCCTTTCTTTTTGAACCTCATCCATCCTTTCCAAGGGAATACCTATAATAGCACTAGGTCCCCTACTTCTTATTCTTTGTCCTTTCGTGTCAAATCAACATACTTCTTATGTCCATCTTGGGCTACTACCAGCCGTCCTCTGATTAGATCTATTATATCCTTGGTCTTTTGGACTACTGTGGGTCTGAGCATCTTGCGCTCTACAACTTCATCCTAACATAAGGGAGATCGATATTGTCTTCCCTCAAGGATCTCATAAGGCGATACCTCGATACTGACATACGATCGATTATCGTAAGAAAACTCAATCCGTGTTAAGTGATCATTCTAAATTTCTTTCAAGTCTATTGTACAGACTCTCATTATCTAATGTAGATCTACAGCTTTTGCTTCTCAATACCCACTCTTTTCCAGTTCATAATCATTACTATCTTCCGTACATAATACTATAATGGTTACACTTTTGCTCGTTAGCGTTCTATAACCTTTTAATAACCACGTCAACCTTAGTATCATGAACGCATTAGAATCGGAATACCACCGTACTGATACTACTTCCTTTAGCTGCTTCCATCTTCAAAAGCTTGGTCCTTCATATAGAAGTAAAAGAATTTATTGAGAGATTGTTATGATCATGAACACTTGTTATATCGCATCATTAGTACAGAAGGTGGCCAGCCTTTAGTACTTGACAAGCAATTAAATAATAGATGGTATCCTACTAGGCTTCTATCACACAGATAGATAGTCATTCGGCAATACCTCCCCTTCTGGAAGGGTTGTTCTTCTCAGCTTATATGAAATGAAAAGGAGAGAAAAGAACGAATTGAAGAGAATTGTATATATATAAAATATACTGCCACAAAATATCTGGCTTGGAATCTACCTCTGAACTATAGAGGTTTGTCATAGGAGAACAAATCATATACGTATATATATCAACATCAAGTATTATCGCATCGCATTTCACATGCTTAAATATTTTTGCTATACCGTCCATCATTCTATGGACCCATGCTCTTCCTCGAGCTTATACACAATCACCTTTGAAACTCCCTCGATATCGAAAATCGAATATGGGATCTTATTCTATACATCATCATTACTAGAATTTTATGCTTGCACCGCAACCTTCCTCGTATAGTAATACGACTCTCTATTGATAAGAAGGTATAAGTATTCAATAGGTAGATAATCTACTTAATTAGTCTATCAATGATAACTTATACACCACCACGACCCGATTAGTGGTACTCAATCTCAAAATCCATTCCAATACAACTCTCACGGTTGCAAGTAATCGGCTGATTACTCGTAGAATCATTCCTGCATTACTATGGTCCACCGTTGACCTACTGTAGTCATTCGTTTTCCATGAAATCTTAATAGCTAACCATACGGAGTCCATACATGTCGTATCGAATTCTTCTAAGGAGGTAACATGATCACCGTTCATGATTCATGAAGAACACTCTTGATCCTAACGTACATTCATGACGTGAAGCAGATAAAATTACAGAAGAGTTTCAATGAAAGCAACGATAGCAGGTTAATACCATTCTTAATCATAAGCCTTCAATAGAAGACTTAACTCAAAGGTTTGTTTAGTCCTTTTTGATACATGGTCATGGCTTATTCTCAAGATAGTACCTTTTAAGATAGATAGCCTGCTCATGGTAATTACACGAATTAAACCTTTACCAAACTATTATTACGGTTGGATATTGCACATTCATCAGAAGGAATGTCAATCTTCCAAACCATAATACAACCTTCACGGCTTCAACCATCATCACTGTATTCCTCTGGCACGAGCGCCTATAATTATCCTCTTACATTTAAAGTGTCGGCCACCTCTTTGGCCTTTTCTGATAGTAAAATTCCCTTACAATCAATGTCTTTTTAACCACCTTCACTAAATTTTCTACCTCATTTTAAATCACTGCTTATGTGAAAATGCTTTTCTTAAGTCCTTGTGGAAAAAAAATCACCATTTTTTTTCATAAGTCACTGCCTTAGTCTTTAAATGTAAACATTATCATGGCTGACTCTCGATCATATTTAGGACATCTCTTATCTTGGGCCCTACTCATTTTCACTAATCTCGACCTTTATTGGGCCGATCTATAGTTTCTTATGGTTTAATACATGCCCACCTGGCATTATTATAATTACGTCATATTTCCTTTATCAAGATTTCTATTCTTCAGAACTTTGAATATTACCTTTCTTCTTGTAAAACCTCTAAGGTTATCCTTAAATCGTTCCTCCTGTATTCCCTAGATACAGGGCATATCAAAATACCACTTACTAATACTAGAACCATTGACTATTTACTTCTGAAAAATTTCTCTACTGATCTTTAAAGGTTGTTGTTACTTTAGTCCTTTCCAATTCATACTGTCAAAACTCATGCTGTCCCTATTAAGGGTGGAATGCCAACCTTTATGCATTCCCCTAGGATTCATCTCAAGTTATCGAAGTTATATCCTTAATTCCACCTTTAAAAAGGTAATTGCATCCTTCCATGGATAAATCAAGTCATATATCCTTGATAGATTATCTTATTCATCATTCCCACCTCGATAGTCTATACCTAATTTCATAATAGCATCCTTATTCTAATTGAGGTCAATCCATATGGCCTCCAAAAGATAACAATGGTTATCTGCTTTTCTTTCCTGATTTGGTAATGATAACATGGATGTTCTGGAAGATATTGGTCGTGTTCAACGTGAAAATCTTCTTAATAAATCCTCATTTACCTTTGTTGTTTATCTCAACAGTCATCTCAATATTGGGATATATTTCATACCTGACGTCTCCCTTTCTGGGTATCATTCCACCGGTCTTACACTTCACATTCTTGAAGGTCACTTCCTTCATCCAATTTTCCTAATTTCTTACTTTCTTGTCTCCTCAGTCTATCCGCGTCTCATAATTTATGCTTCGAACTATCTCAAGGTTTCCTCGAATCCTTCCAACTTAAAGGGGGTACAATATATATATATATATATATATATATATATATATATATCTCTCTTATGCCTTCAACCATCAACTTTAACTCATGGTGAATCATCCTCATCCTGACGATCATATACTTTTCTATTTCTATTACTACGAGTCTTTTGGGTTTCCTCATACCCAACTCCCTTATCATTCCTCAAACTCTATTGCCTTTATGCTCCTTTCTACTTCAGTTTCTTTTTATTTTCCTTTCTCTTACAATCATTTCACGAACCCACTAATCATTGACTTCAAACATCACGTCATTCTGGGATTCTTGTCCTCTAGACGAATCTTGACAACTTTTACAATCTTAGATTCATAATTCATCATATTCGTCCGCCTTTGTTCTGGCTCTTAAAGCTTTTACACTATCTCCATAATCTTGGGATTTACTTTCTCGAAAACAATTGATTGAACTTTAATCAGTTTATCATAACCTTTTGCTTCATGCCTTTCTTGGTCTTTCACCAGCGGGTGGCCTCTCTCTTAGGAGGGTAAGTGACAAAAACAGTCTTTTGTGATTCGTCAATCATTTAGAATCTCAAATGATTCCTATATTTCCTTTAGCCAGGCTCTTGCCTCGACTGGGTCAGCTTGTTCCTTGGAACTCTGAGAGCTTAGCGACTTAAAGGTCCTGAAAGAATTTCTCACCGTATTGTTTCCTCAGGGTGGTGGTTGGGGATAATAGTCTAAGTTCTGTCTAGAAAGGTCCATAAATTGTCGTATAGGAGTACCGTATCGGGTCTCCTTTCCTTACTCGACTTCTGTTTCCTTAGTCTGAACGTTCCCTCCTCCTCCCCATAATCGGGGTCATCCTACATGTTTTAAATCCTCATTTTCCACTTCATTATGTAATGGGTTCCTTCTATCTTGATGGCGACCTCCCTGACTATCACGTTCAGGGTTTGCTCTAAATCTTATTCCTCAAACTAGCTTTCATCTAAGATCTCATCTTTAAGCTCTTGAACATTTGTAACCCAAATTCTGTAGAAATACCTCATTATTCCCTTATCATCTTTCTCAGTATTAATCTCTTATCTATTTGTTGGCTCTCTGCCTTCATTCATCACTTTTTCTGGCACAATATGTTCTTTTCCAATAATTCGGGCTGTATTGCAATCTCAAACAGCTTTTTGGTATTGGCTCCGGTTACCTTCACTTCTATTTCCATTTTCTCAAAATCTCTTATAAACTCTCCCAAAGACATTATCATCTTGAGTCTCTCCTTTTTACTAAGGGCATCAGCCACCACATTGGCTTTCCCTGAATGATAAAGAATCTCCCAATCATAATTCTTGATTAGCTCTAACTGCCTCCTCTTGCGTATGTTGAGCTCTTTCTACGTAAAAATGTACTAGAGCTCCTATGGTTTGTGTAAATCTTGCACTTCTCTCCATACAAGTAGTGCCTCCAATCTTTAGGGAAAAACTATTACCACGAGCCCAAGCTCATGGGTGGGGATATCAAATTTTATATTCCCTTAATTGTCTTGACGCGTACGCGATTACCTTGTTGTGCTGTATAAGAAGCACCCTAATTCCTTATGTGAAGCGTCACTACACATCAAAAAATATCCTTTTCAATCCGGCAATGCCATTATAGGGGCCGTCACCAATCTTTGCTTCAGTTCTTGAAAGTTGTTCTCGTATTTCTCTGTCCATTCGAACTTCTCAGTCTTACGAGTAAGCGCATTAAAGGGGCTACTATCTTTACGAACTTGAACGAACCTCCGGTAGTAACCGGCCAATCCTACCTCTGGTAGTCGCCCTAACCATAGTCATCAATTCCTCAGTGGTCCTTTATTCATTCTTGTCAGGATCCTCCACGGGATTCTTTTCAGCAACAATCCCTTCTAGGACAACATCCTCAACCGCTACATCCTCAATATGAACATCATCCGGTCCCGCGTTAGGACGCTCTATCGGATCCATAATATGATCTCCAATAAGTAATAAAACATCATCGCGTTGTTGTTCCTCAACCTCAGGGTTCGGAGTCCCGCTACCATATATGATAATGAACTACGCTTCTATCACGATATTTATAAGGGTTCCCATAAGGGTTTTAACTGTCAGTACTATGTTAGGTAGTCCGACTATGAACTTGGCAAGAGTTCTTATTATCTTAGTGAACTTATTATTTTAACGTCATATCATCTTTAAGGTTTATAACGCTTAGCTCTGATATCATTACTGTAACACCCCCAGATCCGGGGTCGGGGATCCGGGTCTTCACGAGTTCCATTTCCCTTAATAATACTTAATCTTAATAATCAACCAACTACTGCATACTGTGACCCCACAATATACACACACACCACAAGTTATAGTCTCAGAGATGAATACCAAAAATAACACAAGTCATTTTATTCCACAATTATAAGACATTACACCTCAAGAGGGTTTCTGAATAAATTTACATTTCTTTGCCATTATTACAATTCATATAGATACATAAGTCCGATACAACAAAAGTTGAAAGCCTAGCCTACTGGTAGTTCCTACCTCAGCTACAACGGCATCAACGCCTACAGGAAACTGCGGAACGTTTCCTAACCGCTCACGAATTGAGAGATTTATCATGTTCATCTTGTCTATCTGTTGTTGTGTGATGAAAGAAGAAAGCAAGGGTGAGCAACAAGCCCACCGAAATAGTATGTATAATAATTTACAATATATGAGCATTCTCATAGTACTCAAGAAAGTCTTGGTTAAGAAGAAATGAACCAAGTTGATATCTTAACGCGACCAAGTCGCAAAATATTCAGTATATAAATATATACTTTTCAAAATCTTTGAAATACTCTGCCAGGCATAATATACACAGAGTTCCTGTTTATAAATGTATAAAAATATCGTTGCAAGGTGATCTCATATATCTAACCTTGTCTCAACATTTTTCTGAAAATCTTTGTCATTCATAAGGTAATCATTAACTAGATATAAGTTGAAAAGATGAAGTTACAAGATACTCCAATATACTTATATCTTTTCCGAATACTACTTGAACCACCACCGTTCAAGGTATAAACAGTTTCGAAAGTTCATCACATAGATGAGACTACAAGATAAGACTTGAATAGATTCAATCTTTGAAATATTTTTTTAAAGGAAATGAAGTTATGAGATACTTCATTCGATGGAAACACCATTATAACTATTTGACCCTGTCAATGCTTCGGTATAAGAACCCTGATTTTTGTAATATTTTAAAACTTCTGTGAATAGTAACTTGAGCTAATTAAGTAATACGTATGGGGATCATCATTAAATGAATAGTGGAATTTTGAGAATCCGAGATCATATTCTTGTTTATCGAGGAAAATAAGTGAATGTAAAAGCCGACGGAATTCGAAGATTCACAATTATACTACGTGTTTTCGTATCCGTAAAGAATGGCGTAGAACCGGGAATACTACATGAAATAAATAATATATCAAGGTATTTCTATGATCAAGAGAAGGAATGGAATTGGTTATAGGATTATAAGCGATAAAAGAAATCGCTACGAAACAAGTCGTTATACGTGGAAACTATCGGAATGGAACGACGATTGCATTTACGATAAATAAACGAATGAGAAATTAAATCCCATGCAAGTTGGCCATGCATAACCAAGTCCTAACTAGTAGTTAGGAGTGTAACTAGATGATTAGAAGCTAACTAGAATAGTTAGTGGAATAGTGTTGAATAGTGATGGGAGACAAACAAGTACACAAGCCATACTTCTCCCTTTTCTCACTTCACCACACAATCAAACCAACCCATACCTTTGCCAAATTATTGTCAAATCTGCTGCATACATCCCATATATTCATTATACACTCCCACACTTTAGCCACAAAAGAAAACAACCACTTTTCCCTCACTTAAAGCTCTCCCATTTTTCATTCCAGCAGTTCGGATTTTCTGAGCAAGGGAGAAAGAAAAATTCATAACTCAAAATATACTCATTCAAATATCATGAAATTTTTACCATAGCTTCTCTATATCATGGATAAGCTTCGTACCAAATTTCAGCCTCAAATTAATATTTTTCAATTTTATAAAAATGTTTGAATGAGGTGCTGAAAGGTAACTCCGAAATTTTAACTTGTTTCTTGGTTTTGTTTCTTAAGGATCTAGCCCTTCTAAGTGTTTTCTAAGAAAACCAAGCCTCAATAATCCTAGAACTAACCTTCCTAGTATCCAAGAAGGTATAACTTTCAACCCTTTAAGGTTTTATGGTTGGATTTAAGAGTTATATTTGTTGTAGTGTTAAGATCCAAAGGATTGTGTTTGTTTGAGTTTGTATTGATTATGTTCTTGATAAAGACTTGAGATGTTGAGTTGTAATCCATGTATGTGGTACTAGATAGAGCATATAAGGTTCATGTGGGTGGATCTTGAGAAGTACTTGTGTTTATGATGGTTATAGGTAGTGATTGTGTTAAGATCAAGTAGTAGAAATTGAGTTTGGGCATTCTTGCACTTGATCTGTTTTCTGCAAGACATTCGGCCATGAAAATGGTTAAAATTTGAAAACCACTGGCCATGAATAGATAGATATTGTTTTATAGTTTCTATACATGTGTAGATCATCATGAGGAGATTTACGGTTTAGGAGTTATGGTCGTTTTAGTGTAAAACATTTCTGCGATTAGCCAACTGCACTTAAGTCCACTTGCATGGTGATTTTGAAGGACTTAAAATAATTTTGAGATTCTGGAAAAATTATGAAAAATGGATATGACAGTATAGAAGACTGTTCAAAAAGAATCTTGGGAAAATATTAATTTTTCGATTTTATAAAAATATTTTGGTAAAGCGAGCGCAAGCGAGAAACGCATAAAAAACCTAGTTTTGACGAACATTTTCTCACGTTCGAGCTTAAAACTTGAAATGGACTTTCTAAAGTGAACGATCGATTTCAAAACCCGACCATGTTATAAAGTGAGAATATAAGTGTTGAGAATGTGACGATCGGAGATTCGTTATACTTGAGTAGTTGTGAAAGTTGCTTAATAAAAGCGAGACGTTAATCACGTACTAACTTAGACCGTTGGTTTTTGTTTATAGATCGCCAACCAAACACCAGAGACCATACCACTTCGATTACTCGAGGCAAGTTTTTGAAACCCTATCTCATACTATCCATGCTATATATATACTGTTGTGATATTGATGCCATGATTTACAGTTCAAATATATATATGCTTGTCTATGATATCAATGCATACGAATTATGCGATTGTTTACGAAAACAAATTTCGTTTTACACGAGTATGAGAAGTTGAAACGTATTTCAAATATAATATATGATAATGGGAGTTGAAGATATTTTAATAACGATTTAATTCCGGAGAGATCCGGACGCGAAAGATTTCTATTTCGATAAACAAAGTACGTTCGCGTAATATATATATATCAAGCGAACGATTGAGATTTTGACTTAAACTTCGAGAAATATTGGTTTATTCATTTAAGGGACACCCTTACTTGATTGATTATTTTATAAAGCGGTATTTAAGGGATTATTAAATATCCAGAAAGTATTTAAAAATATACTAAATAGTTTTTAAATAATTTCACGTTATTTAATAAAGATTTAACTATTCAAAGAGCAATTATAGGATACCAAATCATGTTTTGATTATTTGATTAAGGTGTCTCCATTCGTTGGACCTTATTCACAAAATATTTTGTATTTAAGGTTTTTATTAATTCATTGAACCTTAATTAGAAATACTTTGTACTTAAGATTTTATCAATTCATTAAATCCCTCTTATATAATTATGAGACCTTAGATATTTAATATCTTCGGACTTCTAAAAACTTATTTAAAAATAGACATAATTCCCAAAGGTACTTTCTAAATTATTCAAAACTCTTGAAAGAGATTAATCATTTGAAACGTATCAAAACCTTAGGGAACTTAGTCTTGAAGCATAAGAGTTTTGCTTCCTCGTTCAATAAAGAACAAGTGAGTAATATACGTGTCACCCTACTACAGATAGGGATTTAAAAATGATTTTAAATTCAAAAATCCGACAACTCCCAAAGATCAATTGAGTTAAAAGTGATGAATAAAACATCTTATTTACAGGTCAACTTTTAACGACCTATTCCTTCGAAAAAGGATTTTGAGCAAAAGATATAACTGTTTTGGGACTGGAATGTGGTCTGCCCGGCACAGAGTGGTATCGGGCAGTGACCAGGCGCGGAGTGGCACATTATGCAAGCGCGGAGTGGCGCATTGTACGGTTATATGGTCTATGTGACCATTGACTTTCGGACTTGCACGGCAATGGGCAACTACCGTGTAGTGTCTTGGTGAGCCCAAAGGCGGCTAGGTTTGTATTCCTTCTACTAGTAGAGAAAATTTCGTATTCGGCTGATCACCGATACGTGGTTTATTCTAGTATAGTCCCTTTCTTCCATTTTGGAAAAACTGTTGTGAAATATACAACAGATAGCCGATAAGGCTGAGTTTTAAACAAGGATATTGATGAATATATATCAAATCCATTTGAGAAATCTGCTGATAAGGCTGAGTTTAAATAAGGATGTTGATGATTATATATCAAATCCATTTGAGAAATCTGCCGATAAGGCTGAGTTTAAATAAGGATGTTGATGATTATATATCAAATCCATTTGAGAAATCTGCCAATAAGGCTGAGTTTTAAATTGGGATGTTGATGAATATATATCACACCCATTTGAGAATCTTGGTTCGAGTAACATCTTGAGATTTTGAAATAAAATGAGTACGAGTATAAAATGATTTTGAGAAAGAGATGAATACAAGTATTCAGTGGATATACTATTGTAGTTGATTTTGAGAATATTATAAATTTGATAAGCATATAAACTTTCAGAACGCTTTGGAGATACAAAGTATAATTATTGGTTTTATTTATCCTTACATACTTAATTATGGGGATATATACCTTGCTGAGCTTTAATGCTCACCCTTGCTTTTATATATCATATCACAACAGACTACCAGCATGGATCAGACCAGGACTGTTGTCCGTAGGCGGGTAAGGAACGCTCGTGAGTTCCGTAGGCTTTTTGTGCGCCAGCCCCGTCAGGTAGATAAGTGGAAATGATTTATTTGATAATGTTTCCAAGCATATAACCTGTGTGTATGTGAGTTTGAATAAAAGGTCGAGTAATATTGTGAAAAGAGAATTATTTAATTAATAAGTGATCGTAACGACCCGAATTCACGACCTTGGATTTGGGGGTGTTACAGAAATGGTATCAGAGCCAAAGGTTATAAGTTTTGGAAGCAGTAAGAGTAAAATGGGTAGACTGAGGATCTAAAAGTTAACAAGAACTCTCATCGAGTTCATAGTCGGATTACTATGGAGTAGTCGCGACGGTAGTACCCAAGGGGACCTTAGCCTTAAGAGTTGAGGCATTGGTTGAGTTATTAACAGTCGATTGAAAAGCCAACATTAAGGGAAGAGAATGAGTTGTAGCACTCAAAGAAAAGATTGCTAAGAGTTATATGCGAAAGAGAGTCCATTGGTTGAGCCAATAGAGTTTGTTGATGGACTACCAGGAGTTATGTTGAAGTGTTTATGTGAAGTGTTATACGGAAATTGATGGAATCGTTTAAGATCGACATAATGAGGAAAGGAGAAAATTGTACATGATTTTTTTTATAATGTTGATATAGAAGTGGAGCTAAGTCTCCGGAGAAAGCGGGATGAAGACGATACCCCAATACCATAGGTTGATTGGAAAACCCGAGTCTTGCCACTCATAGCTCTTTATAGAGTGTCCTTGAGGAGACATATTAGGCAAGAATCGAGATGCTTAATTCTTTTACTATTAAGGTTATTACGTTACCTGAATTGGTTGAAAGTATTGTTTCGATAATAAGGGTTCAATACATGACGAACAGCGATTCTACCAAGAAGGGTATTCGCTATACCATTGAGGAATCTATGTCCTATAAGGAAGATTTTAGCGTGTCCCAAGATGAGAATGCTATGCGATAATACGAAATCATTTCGTCCGTTAAGCCATTATGGTTCGACACGGAAAGCGAGAATCGACAGAATAATTTCTGAAAAGTTTCATGCTCCTGCAATCAACGCAGCAAGCTCCGAACTACTGGAGGAGAAGACCAATAAGTCTGACGCAGAATTCCAAGAGTGGGATGTCACTAGGAGCTACGTGTATATTCTCGGCAGGATGTCGTCTCTTGTTAACGCATCAAATCAGGTGCGTGGGCACAACGTTGCGAGTAACTAAAGAGGAATGAAGAATGTATTTGTGACAAAGTGAGTTATTAAGCGACTTTAACATAATGAGTAGAGACGCGAATAATGTTATATTGGTGATCTTTTATAATAGCATAACGATGCCACCCCGACATATTGGGAAACTAGAGCAAACCCTGCTGAATTGGTAAACCAAAATAACCAAGAACACGAGGAAGTCGAATATAATGAATTCGGCTTAGAGGATTACAATGAAGAAGAAACTATGGATACTAACGAGGGGGAAGGCCAGAGAGGAAACCCCGTGGACCAAATTATGAATCTTCTTCGAGAGAATTTAAATTGTCACCCTCAACCCAGGTGGATCATGTTCCAGTTACTAATGTCTTTAAGGCCTTTAAGTGGTTAAAACCCCCAGAAATTTCAAGGGACTGCTAACCTATTAAGTCCAGAGCTTGGCTGAAAGAAATGGAAAAGAGCTTTGAGATAGTGCCCATAGAAGAGACGCAAAAGACTGTGTTCACCAGTTATATGTTAAAAGGAGAAGCAAATTATTAGTGGGAACCTAAAGGAACCCTGGAGACTGATGTGATTATCACATGGGGAAAAGTATTTCCCAGGTTTATGGAGGCTTAGATGGAGTTGAAGTTTCTAGAGATTAAGTAAGATAAGATGTCAGTGGCTGTGTACAAAGTCAAATTTATTGAACTGTCGAGATTCGTGCCGGAGTTTGTGAACACGAAATAGAAAAAGGCGAGGAGATTTCAGCAAGGGCTGAAACAATGGATTCAGGATCGAGTGTCATTACTTGAGATAACAAACTATGTGCAAAAAGGCCTCGATTGTATAGGCAGAGAGTGAGCAAAGTCAAAAAGAGGAAGAGAGCAAGAAGAGGAGTTCGGAAGCCAAGGCGGCAGAGCGATAAACAGAAGTTTCCGATTAGGACTGAGAGGGGAGTGGTGTCCCAACCCGCAGTGGGTACCAGGTTCGCCACTACCGTAGATGGCGGAAATAGCTTTAGCGAACCGGTAAGCAAGAGTATCGCCCAGGGAGGTGGTCAATATAAGACTACGTTTCATAACCAGTTTCGGTCACCCCTACCGGATCATAAGTCATGTGGGGAGAAACATCCCGGGGTATGTAATTGGGAAAATAGCTACTGAGGTGCTTTAATTGCAACCAACTAGGACATTATTCTAGCAACTGCCCCAACCCAGCTAGGGCGTGATAGCAGGTAACCTTTTACTCAATTTGGTTACTGCAAATATTCTGTTTAATTCTGAAGCAACTAAGTATTTTATATTGCGAGATTTTTGGCCAAGTTAAAACTTAATGTGATTCCAACGCGAGAATTATTGCGAATAGAAATAGTGAATCGAGAGGTTGTTCCAATTAATGAGATTCATCTAATCTGCAAGTGGGAACTAGGAGGGAAGGACTTTAAGTTGGACTTAATTCCTTTTAGGCTGAGAGAATTTGGTGTGGTCTTAAAAATGGATTGGTTGTCGAGCAATGGTGCTCAGATTGATTATAAAGGAAAGAAAGTTAAAATCTGAATGCCTAACGGCAAGAAAATTGTGATTAAGGGTCAGCGTCAGACCCAGAAATTTTTTAATATTGCTCAAGCAAAGCAATTATTAAGGAAAGATAGCAAAGCGTATTTAGCATACGTGGCGGGTACCAAGAGAGAAGCCCCGATGTATGTGACATACCAGTTGTTCACGAGTTTGAGGATGTGTTTTCCAAAGACCTTTCAGGATTATCACCTGACCGAGAGATAGAGTTCGCTATTGAATTAGCATCAGGAACGGCATCAGTTTCAAAAAGCCCCATATAGGCTAGCCCCGGTTGAAATGAAAGAATTGACTTCACAGTTGCAAGAACTGTTGAATAAAGGAATGATGAGACCTAATGTGTCACCATGAGGCACACCAATGTTGTTTGTCAAAAAGAAGGACGGTAGTATGCGATTGTGCACATAGTATAGGGAACTGAATAAGCTGACTATTAAGAACAGATACCCTCTCTCTAGAATTGACGATTCGTTTGACCAACTTGAAGGAGTGGTACACTTTTTGAAAATCGATCTAAGAATGGGATATCACCAACTGAAGATTAAAACAGGGGACAAATACCATATTTCGCACGAGGTATGGACATTATGAGTTCTTGGTGACGTCGTTCGGGCTAAAGAATGCCCCAGTAGCTTTCATGGACTTTGTGAATCGAGTGTTTAAAAAGTATTTGGACGTGTGCGTCATTATTTTTTTATTGATAATATTTTAGTCTATTCTAAAATGGAAGAAGAACATGCGGAATATCTAAGGATAGTGGTAGAAGCATTGAGAAGAGAAAAGTTGTTTGCCAAATTCTCAAGGTACAAATTCTGGCAAAATGAAGTTCAGATCTTAGGACAATTGATGAGCAGTGAAGGAGTGTTAGTTGATCCTACCAATGTTGAGGCAGTATTCCAATGAGAAAGAATAACCACACCTACGGAAGTAGGAACTTTTTGGGAATTAACCAGTTTTATGAGAGGTTCGTACGGGATTTTGCTAAGATATCAGGACCTTTGATTAGGCCTACTTGCAAAACGGAAAAGGTTGTGTGGAATGAAAAATGTGAGGAAAGTTTTCAGGAATTGAAAAGAAGTTTGGTATCAGCCCTCGTGCTGGCATTGCCCGATGGAAAGGGTGATTTTGTGATCTATAGTGATGCGTCACATAAAGGATTATGATGCATGCTCATGTGGCATGGGAAAATGGTTGCTTATGCCTCACGGCAGCTGAAGGAATATGAAGTAAGATACCCTACTCATGAATTAGAATTAGCAGTAATAGTTTTGCTTTGAAAAATTGGAGACAATATCCATACAGAGAAAATTGTGAGCTCTACACTGACCATAAGAGCCTTAAGTATATATTTACTCAGAAAGAACTCAACAGGAGACAGAGGAGATGGTTAGAGTTAATGAAAGACTATGTCGGTGAGATTTTATATCACCCAGGGAAGGCCAATGTGGTGGCCGATGCCCTTAGTAGTAAAGAGAGACTCAAGATGTTGACAACGCCGGAGGAACTAGTGAGAGAACTCGAGGAGATGGAGATAGAGGTGAAGTCACTGGTAAAGGGACTGATGGACTAATTGAGATCAAATTAGAACTGGAATTGTTAGAAAAGATGGGACATTATCAGGAAGAGAAGACGAATGAAGAGCGAGAATCTTTGACTGAGAAGAAGTCAAATATGAGAAAGATGAGAAGGGAATTATGAGGTATGCGAACCAGATTTGGATTCTGAATGTTCGAGAATTAAAAGATGAAATTTTACGCGAAGGACATAATTCTAGATATTCAATTCATCCTGGAGGTACCAAGATGTACCGAGATCCAAAGGAATATTATTGATGACCCAACATGAAAAGAGACGTGGCCAATTGGGTCAGTAAGTGTTTGACCTGTTAAAGAGTGAAGGTGGAACATCAGCGACCGAGGGGACTCCTACAACCCTTAGGAATTCCGATGTGAAAGTGGGAACAAATAGCCATGGATTCTGTGGTAGGATTTCCCCGAGCTAAGGCTAACCGTGATGCAATATGAGTAATTATATATCGACTGACCAAGTCAGCATACTTTCTTCCAATCAAGAAAACCTACATGGTGGATAGATTAGCAGAGCTATACATCAAGGAAATTGTGATAAGACATGGAGTCTCTGTAGCTATCGTATCTGACAGAGATCCCCGATTCAACTCCAGATATTTTTGAGGAGCTTTCAGGAATGCTTATGAACCAAACTGAATGTGAGTATTGTATACCATCCCCAAACCGATGGAGAAAGTGAGTGAATCATTTAGACATTGGAGTACATGTTGAGAAATTTTGTAATTGATTTTTAAGGTTATTGAGATGAACACCTATCTTTGATAGAGTTTGCCTACAATCATAGTTATCATGCGAGTATAGAAATGCCCCCACATGAGGCGCTGTATGGTCGGAGGTGCCATTCACCCTTGTACTGGGATGAAGTTGGTGAAAGAAAGTTACTAGGTCCCGACTTGGTATAAAGAACGAGGGACATAGTTGAGTTGATCAGAGGATGCTTAGCGGCAGCCCAAGACCGACAACGTAAATATGCCGACTTAGCACGAAAAGACAGAGAGTATGAAGTGGGTGACCAGGTATTTTTGAAAGTGTCACCATGGGAAGGACTGATGAGATTTGGAAAGAAAGGAAAGTTGAGTTCCCGATATATGGATCCTTTGAGATTTTGTGACAAATAGAACCGTGGCATACGAATTGGCTTTACCTCTAAACCTTGAACAGGTTCATAGTGTTTTTCATGTGCCAATGTTGAGAAAGTATAATGCGGATACCAAGAATATAGTGAAACATGAGTAAGTACTAGATCTGTCCTACATTGAGCAACCAGTTGAAATCATTGGTTGAAAAGAGCAAGTACTCAGGGACAAGAGTGTCAAGCTATTCAGATTCTTATTGAGACATCCCAAGGTCGAGGAGTCGACTTGGGAATTAGAGAGCCACCTGCGAGAAAGGTACCCCCATCTATTTGTGAGTTGATTCCGGGACGGAATCCTTTTAAGGGGGGGAGACTATAAGAACCCTGATTTTTGTAATATTTTAAAACTTCTGTGAATAGTAACTTGAGCTAATTAAGTAATACGTATGGGGATCATCATTAAATGAATAGTGGAATTTTGAGAATCCGAGATCATATTCTTGTTTATCGAGGAAAATAAGTGAATGTAAAAGCCGACGGAATTCGAAGATTCACAATTATACTACGTGTTTTCGTATCCGTAAAGAATGGCGTAGAACCGGGAATACTACGTGAAATAAATAATATATCAAGGTATTTCTATGATCAAGAGAAGGAATGGAATTGGTTATAGGATTATAAGCGATAAAAGAAATCGCTACGAAACAAGTCGTTATACGTGGAAACTATCGGAATGGAACGACGATTGCATTTACGATAAATAAACGAATGAGAAATTAAATCCCATGCAAGTTGGCCATGCATAACCAAGTCCTAACTAGTAGTTAGGAGTGTAACTAGATGATTAGAAGCTAACTAGAATAGTTAGTGGAATAGTGTTGAATAGTGATGGGAGACAAACAAGTACACAAGTCATACTTCTCCCTTTTCTCACTTCACTACACAATCAAACCAACCCATACCTTTGCCAAATTATTGTCAAATCTGCTGCATACATCCCATATATTCATTATACACTCCCACACTTTAGCCACAAAAGAAAACAACCACTTTTCCCTCACTTAAAGCTCTCCCATTTTTCATTCCAGCAGTTCGGATTTTCTGAGCAAGGGAGAAAGAAAAATTCATAACTCAAAATATACTCATTCAAATATCATGAAATTTTTACCATAGCTTCTCTATATCATGGGTAAGCTTCGTACCAAATTTCAGCCTCAAATTAATAGTTTTCAATTTTATAAAAATGTTTGAATGAGGTGCTGAAAGGTAACTCCGAAATTTTAACTTGTTTCTTGGTTTTGTTTCTTAAGGATCTAGCCCTTCTAAGTGTTTTCTAAGAAAACCAAGCCTCAATAATCCTAGCACTAACCTTCCTAGTATCCAAGAAGGTATAACTTTCAACCCTTTAAGGTTTTATGGTTGGATTTAAGAGTTATATTTGTTGTAGTGTTAAGATCCAAAGGATTGTGTTTGTTTGAGTTTGTATTGATTATGTTCTTGATAAAGACTTGAGATGTTGAGTTGTAATCCATGTATGTGGTACTAGATAGAGCATATAAAGTTCATGTGGGTGGATCTTGAGAAGTACTTGTGTTTATGATGGTTATAGGTAGTGATTGTGTTAAGATCAAGTAGTAGAAATTGAGTTTGGGCATTCTTGCACTTGATCTGTTTTCTGCAAGACATTCGGCCATGAAAATGGTTAAAATTTGAAAACCACTGGCCATGACTAGATAGATATTGTTTTATAGTTTCTATACATGTGTAGATCATCATGAGGAGATTTACGGTTTATGAGTTATGGTCGTTTTAGTGTAAAACATTTCTGCGATTAGCCAACTGCACTTAAGTCCACTTGCATGGTGATTTTGAAGGACTTAAAATAATTTTGAGATTCTGGAAAAATTATGAAAAATGGATATGACAGTATAGAAGACTGTCCAAAAAGAATCTTGGGAAAATATTAATTTTTCGATTTTATAAAAATATTTTGGTAAAGCGAGCGCAAGCGAGAAACGCATAAAAAAACCTAGTTTTGACGAACATTTTCTCACGTTCGAGCTTAAAACTTGAAATGGACTTTCTAAAGCGAACGATCGATTTCAAAACCCGACCATGTTATAAAGTGAGAATATAAGTGTTGAGAATGTGACGATCGGAGATTCGTTATACTTGAGTAGTTGTGAAAGTTGCTTAATAAAAGCGAGACGTTAATCGCGTACTAACTTAGACCGTTGGTTTTTGTTTATAGATCGCCAACCAAACACCAGAGACCATACCACTTCGATTACTCGAGGCAAGTTTTCGAAACCCTATCTCATACTATCCATGCTATATATATACTGTTGTGATATTGATGCCATGATTTACAGTTCAAATATATATATGCTTTTCTATGATATCAATGCATACGAATTATGCGATTGTTTACGAAAACAAATTTCGTTTTACACGAGTATGAGAAGTTGAAACGTATTTCAAATATAATATATGATAATGGGAGTTGAAGATATTTTAATAACGATTTAATTCCGGAGAGAGCCGGACGCGAAAGATTTCTATTTCGATAAACAAAGTACGTTCGCGTAATATATATATCAAGCGAACGATTGAGATTTTGACTTAAACTTCGAGAAATATTGGTTTATTCATTTAAGGGACACCCTTACTTGATTGATTATTTTATAAAGCGATATTTAAGGGATTATTAAATATCCAGAAAGTATTTAAAAATATACTGAATAGTTTATAAATAATTTCACGTTATTTAATAAAGATTTAACTATTCAAAGAGCAATTATAGGATACCAAATCATGTTTTGATTATTTGATTAAGGTGTCTCCATTCGTTGGACCTTATTCACAAAATATTTTGTATTTAAGGTTTTTATTAATTCATTGAACCTTAATTAGAAATACTTTGTACTTAAGATTTTATCAATTCATTAAATCCCTCTTATATAATTATGAGACCTTAGATATTTAATATCTTCGGACTTCTAAAAACTTATTTAAAAATAGACATAATTCCCAAAGGTACTTTCTAAATTATTCAAAACTCTTGAAAGAGATTAATCATTTGAAACGTATCAAAACCTTAGGGAACTTAGTCTTGAAGCATAAGAGTTTTGCTTCCTCGTTCAATAAAGAACAAGTGAGTAATATACGTGTCACCCTACTACAGATAGGGATTTAAAAATGATTTTAAATTCAAAAATCCGACAACTCCCAAAGATCAATTGAGTTAAAAGTGATGAATAAAACATCTTATTTACAGGTCAACTTTTAACGACCTATTCCTTCGAAAAAGGATTTTGAGCAAAAGATATAACTGTTTTGGGACTGGAATGTGGCCTGCCCGGCACAGAGTGGTATCGGGCAGTGACCAGACGCGGAGTGGCGCATTATGCAAGCGCGGAGTGGCGCATTGTACGGTTATATGGTCTATGTAACCATTGACTTTCGGACTTGCACGGTAATGGGCAACCACCGTGTAGTGTCTTGATGAGCCCAAAGGCGGCTAGGTTTGTATTCCTTCTACTAGTAGAGAAAATTTCGTATTCGGCTGATCACCGATACGTGGTTTATTCTAGTATAGTCCCTTTCTTCCATTTTGGAAAAACTGTTGTGAAATATACAACAGATAGCCGATAAGGCTGAGTTTTAAACAAGGATATTGATGAATATATATCAAATCCATTTGAGAAATCTGCTGATAAGGCTGAGTTTAAATAAGGATGTTGATGATTATATATCAAATCCATTTGAGAAATCTGCCGATAAGGCTGAGTTTAAATAAGGATGTTGATGATTATATATCAAATCCATTTGAGAAATCTGCCAATAAGGCTGAGTTTTAAATTGGGATGTTGATGAATATATATCACACTCATTTGAGAATCTTGGTTCGAGTAACATCTTGAGATTTTGAAATAAAATGAGTACGAGTATAAAATGATTTTGAGAAAGAGATGAATACAAGTATTCAGTGGATATACTATTGTAGTTGATTTTGAGAATATTATAAATTTGATAAGCATATAAACTTTCAGAACGCTTTGGAGATACAAAGTATAATTATTGGTTTTATTTATCCTTACATACTTAATTATGGGGATATATACCTTGCTGAGCTTTAATGCTCACCCTTGCTTTTATATATCATATCACAACAGACTACCAGCATGGATCAGACCAGGACTGCTGTCCGTAGGCGGGTAAGGAACGCTCGTGAGTTCCGTAGGCTTTTTGTGCGCCAGCCCCGTCAGGTAGATAAGTGGAAATGATTTATTTGATAATGTTTCCAAGCATATAACCTGTGTGTATGTGAGTTTGAATAAAAGGTCGAGTAATATTGTGAAAAGAGAATTATTTAATTAATAAGTGATCGTAACGACCCGAATTCACGACCTTGGATTTGGGGGTGTTACATTCGGCAACAACCCATTCGTAGCCTTTCGATCGAAATGCTCCGGATAGTGTTGCAGAAATATCCAACTGGATGATGAACTCATTACGGGAGTTTTCCACGCCAGGAAGACCACTTACGATGATCAGTCGCAGTAGTGCAACCACACCATTTTCTACATGTAGAGGAGAACCTGTCGAATTTACTTGTCAACCGAACACTGGACTCCTAAGGAATGGACCGTCTTAGCGGAACTTCCAGGCCATTTGGGCCAATATAATAAGGCTGGGCCGGCACCACTCGACCACTTACGCCACTCCTAGTTCAGATGAAATCCATGACTCTGAAACGTAAAGCTTGTCCCCCCTTTCCCCAAGTAGAAACTTGTTGATACGGCTCCACAAAGAAGTCGTATCTAGTTGGAAAGGAAAACTCACCGATATTTCTCAGGCGGTGCCTGTTAATGGATTAACTTGTTCAAAGAATTTTAATCAAAAACTCTTTTATCAAAACAGCAACCTTGTTGCGAATATAAAATACATCACAGAGCCGGATCCCTCAGATTTTTGAGCGAGTATTCAAGTCCCCTTCGAAGGAAGATCTTAAATTTGAAATCAAGTTTTGGGATCCGCTATAACTTTTAAAATCATTTTGAAGACTCGGAAACATTTTTGAGAATATTTGGAGTGATGCTGATTTAATAAAATAAATCAGTCCCGATATGTTGGAGAATATCTGAATATTATTATTTAAATAATATTCCCATAAAGGATGATCTTTATAAAAATAAATGAAGTGAAAGTTTTAAAAGCTCATACTTGAATTGAATAATAAATAACCAAACATATACTTATATACGAAAGTACGATCTTTATTTGAATAATCGAAAATAAGTTTGAAATATCAAAACCTTATTCTTCAATCAAAATAAAGAATATTATTTAATAAATAAGCAGAGTCATAAGTCCTCGAATTAATATTCAAGATAATATTCATTAAATAAATAAGCGGAGTCATAAGTCCTCGAATGAATATTCAAAATAATATTCATTAAATAAATAAAGTTATCGAATAAACCTTATTCGATTAATAGTTTTGAAAACTATTTATATATATATAAAAATATAAATATATATTATACTCGGGAACACCGACTCCCGATTTAGAAAAAATGTTCACCTTCGGGTCCCCTATACTAAGGGTATACGCAATTACTGCTTATCTCTAGCATAGGTATTATGCAACTTATAAGCAATTGAATCAACAATTAGATATCAAGATTACGAAATAGGCATGCATATATATCATATCAACATGCTCCAATATATCGCAAGATTTGCTAATAACAATAATGCACTTATCAAAAGATAATGCATATACATATATACATCACAACAACAGTATAACGGGTAGAAAACTTGCCTGAGCGACTGGGGGTGGTAAAAGGCCTGGGACGAGCCTGGTAACCTATAAACAACATATAAGTTGGAATTAAACCAAAGTCGCTTAAGAATCTACACTTTAACCAACTAGACTCTAACGCTCGCTTTTGCGCTTAACAATTCATTTAAGTCGCTCGAGTACCCTCGGATCCACCATTTTTAATAAATTAACCATTACGAATTTTAAGGCGATTCTTTCGTGAGTACTTTACCAACTTCCTAATCCATATTTCGTAATCCATTTAGTCTTTTAGGGGCCTTAACCAAGGTTTTAAAGTAAGGCGAGGGGTAAGGGTTCGGTCGCGAAACGCCGTTACTTAAAATGGTCGTTTCTCCTAAACCGTACATCGGATTCAAGCGAACCATATATCAAAACGAAGCTCATAACATGAATTATCTAATCATGGCAATGGTCAAAACCTAACAGTGAGTCACGGGTCCCGATGTTAAGAACAAAAGCAGTCTAAAGTAAATCGGGCATTACGACGGCTATGTTTACACGATTACCAAATTTAAACCATTCCAATCAATTCACAATTCAACCCACAATCACCACTACAACCAAACTTCATCCACTCAATACTACAACAGCCACAACATCTCAAGATTTCCAATTTATACTACTTCTCAATCATGAACTAAGAGCTTACTTAAGTTCATTAAATAATAATCAAGATTTACTAATCCAAAAACATTACAAAACCAACCAATCTCTAAATATTCAATAACCATGCTTCTTATGAACTATACTACTCATAAAAAGCTTCTTAACATTCAATAATTATGCTAGGTTAAGAGATTATACCTTTCTTGTGAGTAGGAGTAACTAATGAGCTTGAAACAACCTTGGAAAATCCTTACTAAAGCTTTATCTAAACAAAAACACAAGATCAAAATTTCAAGTTCTTGAAAAACACTATTCACCAAGAACTTTGATGAATTGATTAGCTATGTTAAACATGGAATCTTGAGCTTAAACTTATGGCTCATCTAAGTTATGAATTATGGAAGCTAAAGAAACAAACCTCTTGAATTATGAAGGTGTGTAGCTTGAGTTTTGAAAATTCTCCTTTGCTTTTCATGGAAAAGCCGAGAGCAAGAATGAGGGGGGAGAAGAAATGCTTCTTATTTGGTTGCCTAGGTATTTGTGTGATGATTTTCTTGTTAATTAGGTTGTTACCATGGTAAAAATTGTGTGGCTCACAATCATCCAACAATTCCTTCCCTTTTGGTCATGCTTATGTCATCCTCCTATGTCATCCTCCCACACTTGTCCTCTTCTTGTTGGTGAGATGACATCATCATCCACTAACTCTTTGATTAACTCATAATCACTTGGCTAATGATCGCTGATCTGTTATACGGTTCGCTTAACTTTCGTTCTTGTTTATCGTTTGAGGGATCATACCCGGGATCTTATTACTTGGGTTTCCTTAACCTTTCTCAATACATTATATTCCTTTTATGATCCTCTCTTATAATCCTTGAATTTAAATCCTTTTTATCCTGTTACCTTATACTCAATTCTTTCGGTATCTGGTGGATTTTTGGGAAAAATCAAAGTGTTCGAATTTGGATTTTGACGATCTTTACATACACTTATATACCATATAGAGTACTAATAAGATCTCAGAATAACAATAGAAGAACCCCTACATAGTGTGGCATGAAAAGTTTTTTTATTCAGCTTAATCAGCAAAATCACTATTCATAAGGGTTATAAATAGTTCAAAATTTTGGAATTATTATAGATCTCAACGAGACAGAGGACAGGGAAGTTTCCAAGACCGTTCCAACAGGAAGTCGGGATTTCAAGCCCGGGCAAATTTGAATTTCAAGAGGATAGGACAGGGTACACAAAAAGCAGGTAATCATTTCCAAGCCTCCAAACAGCAGGAAATTTGTAATATCCGGGATATATCGTGTAATTATTTTTGCTATTAAATAATTATTATGTGTGTTCAGTATCTATTCTGTGAGTTAATTGTTAAGTGATATCTGTACTTGGATATTCAAAAATAATATTAATTGAGTATTTTAATTTTTATATGTCCAAAATAAAATATAAATAATTGTCATATCTTCCTAATTATTTTTATGTTGATTTATGGATCTATATGAATCATATGAAATTTCTAAAATCTTTTTCCGAGTATGTAAAATCTATTTTATAAAAACGGGAACCAACTGACGTCAATCGTTGTTACATTTTTGGAACCCGAAACTCTTCCGAGAACTCCTTCCTAACCTAATTGTAATATTCCGAGCATATTCCATGTTTCGACTTTTTCGATCCGGCGTACGGTTTATTCTGCGCGGGTCCCGACGCAATATTTTCGATACAATATTCATTTCGGTAAATCAATAAAACCCGTATTTTCGATAAACGGGAGCTTTTTATTAAACTATCCCAATTATCACTTCGTAGTACGTGTAAGAAGGCGCTAAGACCAAGACCGCAGTACAAATTGTACTGATTTGGATAATTATCCCGAAAACCGATACCGTTTGGATCAGTTTTTATAAATAAACGTACCGTTTTATATCCGGAATGATCCAACGGGATACTAATTTCCCGTAATTATAAATAGCCTTTTTCCGTATTTTATTTCGTATCAAAATCATTTGCAGATAGTTAATTTTATAATTTTCAGAGAAAAACCCTAATTACATAAATTGTTCTAAGAATCAAACAGCAAAACGAAGGCGTTACCAATCTCTGTTTTCAAAGCTTGAGTAACCAAAACGAAGGATTTGAAGTGTTCTACCAGATTCTGAGCTTTGTTTTACTGCAGAAATCAAGGTTTATTTTCTATAATTTTATTTATTTTCGAATTAAATTTATTAAAAATATGATTTTTTGTTTGGATGATTGTTTGTATGATTTGATGATTGTATGTTATAGAGCTTGTTTTCCTGATGATTTTCATATGTCATACGTCTGATTTGGAGTTCAATAACATGCTCAAAAGTGGGTTTAATTTTCGAATTTCAAAATTAGGGTTTATAACCCGTATGAATGTTTTCAATTGAAATTTGGGGGTTTTTGATTCAGGGGTTATTAGCTGTTGATTTATAGTGGGTTGTGTTCCTTATAAAATTTGCAATCGATTGATATATAGCTCGTTAACAGAGGATGCTTGAATCGAAGGGAGTTGTGTTTTAAAGATTTGCGATGTTCGCCGGAAACCGGCGATGTTTTTGGCCAATTTCCGGCCAGAACAGGGATGATTAGAATGTTTTGAATGCATGAACAAGTTCCTGGTGTTGTGTAGTGTTGATCTGGAGGTGTTGGTGGGGTGAGGACGCCGGGATCGTCTTCTCCGGCCACCCCCGATTTTCCGGCGACTGAAATTGCAAAATTGCAGTTTAGTCCCTGTATTTTTGAAGATGGTGAAGTTTAGTACCTGTAGTTTGCAAAGTTTTCAAAAATAGGATTCTTGTTTATAAAATGTTTAAAAATCATATTTCCTATTTATTTTTATTATAAAAAATCATTTTTTAATTTCTGAAAATTCTGAAAATTATTATTTTAATTCCGAAAATTATTTTTAATTCAAAAATAAATCTGAATTAATTAGTTAATTAATTTCAGTTAATTTTTAATCGATTAATTGGTCAATTAATTTGGAAATTAATTGATTAATTGATTTAATTAATTATTAATTGATTTTAATTAATTATTTAATTAGATATAATTACTTAAAAATGATTTAAAAATTCCAAAAAATAGTTTCGAGCTTTAAAATATTATTCTAAATTATTTTCAAGGCTCGATAATTAGTATAAAATTGTTTCGGAGCCAGAATTGGCCAACTGAACCCTGTTTATTATTCCGAAATTGATCGAACGACCCATTTTAATTCCGAAAAATGTTTTAAAAATCATTTTAAATATCAGAAAGCCTATTTATGACCCGAGACTTCTTTATAAATAATATATCATTGATTACGTGATGTATTATGTGCTATATGTGACTTGTTGATTGACTATCAGTCTATATATTCGGTGTTTACTTGATTATTACATAACTTTCAATCTGTTAATCGGATTTGGGTAAAACGAAGGGTAGATAGAAGTATGTGTTGAATAGAATCCTATGAGTTGATGATTGATAGATGCTTATGATATGTGAGCAGAAGAGGCAAGGCATAGGAAAGGGAAACAGGTAGTTAAGGAGTAAGACGATTGTGATTGGAAGCGAGTGCAGTGTAGTAAGCTAATACCAGGCAAGTGTTCTGAACTTTCTCGAGATATTATAGTACTTGATAGTCTTGTTGATATTGCAAGTGCTTGAAGCACTGAAACCCAAACCCTGATTCCAGTTATTGTTCTTGAGCCATGAACCTTATTCTTTCTATACCATTGATTGTTGTATACCCAAACACGAACCTCAAGTATACAATACTACTCCACCAATACATACATATTAAATATAAAACACGGAACCAGATTGCTTATACCTTCAAACCATTGTATTTTATGCTTTGAAAGCCCAAATCTTTGAAACCGTGAAATGTTGATTCCTTTGTTATCCAATTCTTTCATTACCCAGCATCCAAGCTTTTAAATTATCTTATTGATCCTTACAAAGATTGAAAGCCTTTCATTGTTAAACACTCATTGTTGTTAATGATTCTGGTTATTGTTTATTATTGCATATTCTGTTATTATGTTAGAATTGGATTGTTTTTATAAAATTGTGGACCAGATTCGTGGTCAGACCATACAATGGTCAAGTTAGGCCAATGTGTGC
Source organism: Apium graveolens (assembly GCF_009905375.1). NCBI lineage: Eukaryota > Viridiplantae > Streptophyta > Magnoliopsida > Apiales > Apiaceae > Apium > Apium graveolens. The sequence goes on from NC_133648.1 coordinate 96,932,255, forward strand.
CTTGGATCCAGTAGTTAGAGCAATGCTGTGTGCCTTGCTCGGGGTTAGTGCATGACTGATCAGCAGCCTAACCTTGGTTTTTAAATTAAAAGTATAATATCCAATTCTAAATCATAATCCATTGTTCACTTGATATCATAATCATGTTCACCTGATGATCATTATTCTCAGTTTTGTCATTGTGACTTGCTGAGCTAGTTAGCTCATTTGTGCGATGTTGTTTATATTCTTTCCAGCTAAAAAGGAACCAGTTGGTAATGAGGATCCCCAGTCCAGTGCGAGAGCTAGGGGTTCAGGTTGAGAAAGCTGAGTTAGTAGGTTTCTTTTGGAATAATTTAAGTCTGTAAAAGTTTGTAATAAAGTTTAATACTCAGTTTGAGTTTGAATGGTTGGGATTTGAACGATATGTAATATAAGTAGATGTGTGGCTTGTGTGCATACTTTAACCTGTTGCGATCCGTGGTAGTTGGTAAATAGGGTCACTGCATATTATTGTTATTTTTATTATTGTTATAAGTAGGTTATAAATAAGATGTGTGTGTGTATGTGTGGACCCCAAACTTCTGACCCGGGTTTGGAGGGCGCCACAGAATTGTTAAGGTTCCAGTGCCGTATTGCAAAACTTGTGGACGCAAGCATACCGGCGTATGTATTAAAGCAGATGTGACATGTTTCAAATGCAAGCAGAAAGGGCACTATTCTAGTGAATGTCCAACAGGAAAAATAGCAGAAATCACTTGCTACCAATGCGGAAAGAAAGGGCATATTGCTAGGAATTGTAAAGGACCAGCAATGGCAGCCAGTATTCCGAAAGTATTGGCATTACCTCCGCCACCGCCGCCGAATCAACCCAAAGCAAGGACTTTTAACATGACAATGAAAGAAGCGGTGCAGAGTCCAAGTGTGATCGCAGGTACGCTTCTGGTGAATTCCGTAGATTCAAAAGTATTAATTGATTTTGGAGCTACCCGTTCATTTATTTCTGAAGAATTTCTTGATAAATTACATTGCGAAATCGAATGGTTGGGCGAGACGTTAATTATAAAATTAGCGAATGACGACCAAGTTCAAGTAGATCGAGTATGTCCTGCGTGTGATATAGAAATAGCTGGACATCATTTTTCTGTAGACTTAATTCCTTTTAAGCTAGGAGAATTCGATATTATTTTGGGAATGGATTGGTTAGCATGTCATAAGGCTCAGATAGATTACGCGAATAAGAAAGTTAAATTGTGAACTGCGGAAAATACAACGGTAATATTCAAGGGTGAAAAACAATGGAAGAAATTTCTCACCGTGATGCAGACTAAATGATTGCTTCGACAAGGTTGTGAAGTGTACATAGCTTACGTCTTAGATACTGAAAAAGGAAGTTCTAGAATATAAGACATTCCAGTTGTATGTAAGTTTCCGGACGTCTTTCCAGACGAGCTTCCCGGGTTACCGCCAGATCGAGAAATCGAGTTCACAATTGATCTAGCACCAGGTACAAAACCAGTTTTGAAAGCTCCGTATCGAATGGCTCCATTCGAGATGAAGGAATTGTCAACGTAACTGCAAGATCTTCTAGACCGAGGCATCATACGACCTAGTACATCTCCATGGGGTGCACCGGTATTATTTGTGAAGAAGAAGGACGGCAGCATGCGATTATGCATCGACTATCGAGAGTTGAATAAGCTCACTATTAAGAACAAGTATCCTTTACCGAGAATTGACGATTTGTTCGACCAGCTAAAAGGAGCTGCATGGTTTTCCAAGATAGATTTGTGATCAGGCTATCATCAATTGAAGATTAAAGCTGAAGATATTCCCAAGACTGTGTTTCGTACGAGATATGGACATTACGAGTTTCTTGTGATGGCATTCGGTTTGACAAACGCGCCAGCAACATTCATGGATTTGATGAACAGGATATTTAAGAAATATTTGGATAAATTCATGATTGTATTCATTGATGATATCTTGATTTATTCCAAGACGGAAGAAGAGCATGTGGAACACTTAAGAATAGCTTTGGAAATTCTAAGGAAAGAGCAATTGTACGCAAAATTCTCAAAATATGAATTATGGTTAAGGGAAGTACAATTTCTAGTGCATATAATCAGTAGAGAAGGCATCCAAGTCGATCCAGCGAAGATTAAAGCTGTGTTAAATTGGGAATGACCAAAGACACCGACAGAAGTTCGAAGTTTCTTGGGATTGGCAGGGTATTATAGAAGATTTGTCAAAGATTTTGCGAAAATAGCAACGCCACTGACCAAATTAACTCAAAAAAATAAAAAGTTTGTATGGAATGATAAATGTGAAGAAAGTTTCCAAGAGTTGAAAAATCGGTTAGTAACCGCACCGGTACTAGTATTGCCAGATGAGCAAGGGAATTTCGTTATTTTCAGTGACGTTTCATATCGCGGATTAGGATGTGTATTGATGCAGCACGGTAACGTCATCGCATATGCTTTGAGACAACTTAAACCTCATGAGCAGAAATATCCTACGCATGATCTGGAATTGGCAGCAATCGTATTTGTATTGAAGCTTTGGAGACATTATCTCTACGGTGAAAAATGCGAAATTTATACGTATCATAAAAGTCTGAAGTATATCTTTACGCAAAAAGAATTGAACATACGTCAACATCGATGGCTGGAACTGATAAAGGATTATGATGTCACAATCAGTTATCATCCGGGGAAAGCAAATGTTGTAGCGGATGCATTGAGCAGGAAAGAAAGATTGAATCGGTTAACTTCATGTGAAGAATTAGCTAAGGAATTTGACAAATTGGAAATCGAGATTCGTATTCCCAATGAATCTGTAGAAGCTATCTATGCTATGACTTTCCAACCGGAGTTGCTAGAGAAGATTCGCCGTTGTCAAGATGAAGTGATGAGTCAAGATGACAACTTAACGGGAGAAGAGATCACAACTCAGAAAGATAATGAAGGAATTTTACGCTTTGCATCGAGAATCTGGATCCCTAACGTGGCAGAATTAAAAGAAGAAATAATGCGAGATGCACACAATTCAAAGTATTCCATTCATCCAGGAAGCACAAAAATATATCGCGATCTAAAGGAAAACTTTTGGTGGCCGAACATGAAGAAGAAAATAGCAGAATGGGTGAGTAAATGCTACACATTCCAGCGAGTTAAAGCGGAACATCAACGTCCGAGCGGATTATTACAACCGTTAGACATTCCAGAATGGAAATGGGAACATCTAGCGATGGACTTTGTAGTAGGACTACCGAGGACTAGGGCAAATTATGATGCGATATGGGTAATCATTGACAGACTCACGAAGTCGGCACATTTTTAACCAATTAACGAAAGATTTTCGCTTGACAACCTAGTGCACCTATATCTCAAGGAAATTATGATGCGACATGGAGTTCCAATATCTATCGTGTCTGATTGAGATCCTCGTTTTAACTCAAGATTTTGGAGACAATTTCAAGAATGCCTTGGAACAAAATTAAACATGAGTACCGCTTATCATCCGCAAACCGACGGGCAAAATGAAAGAACTATCCAAACGATTGAAGACAAGCTACGAGTTTGTGCGATCGATTTTGAAGGCAGTTGGGATGAGCATTTACCTCTAGTGGAATTTTCTTATAATAACAGCTATCACGCCAGTATTGGAATGCCACCGTACAAAGCACTATATGGGAGAAAATGCAGATCACCAGTACATTGGGATGAAGTTGGAGAACGCAAGATTTTGGGTCCAGAATTAATCCAACAAACTAAAGAAAAGATTGAACTCATTCGGAAATGACTCGATGCAGCACAAAACAGGAAACGCAAACATGCAGACCAAGCAAGGAAGGATATGGACTACCAGGAAGGAGAAAACATATTACTTAAAATATCGCCATGGAAAGGATTGACCAGATTTGGAAATAAGGGTAAATTGAAGCCACGATACGTCGGACCATTTGAAATTTTGAAGAAAGTAGGAAAACTTGCGTACGAATTAGCTTTACCACCTCATATGCAGCATATTCACAATGTGTTTCACGTGTCGATGCTTAAGCGATATAATCATGATTCTAGGCATGTAATAGAGTATGAACCGATAGATATCCAACCTGATTTGACTTTTGTAGAACAGCCGGTAAGAATTCTAGATCGGCGAGAGAAAGTGTTGAGAAATAAGTCTGTATATTTAGTGCGAGTGTTGTGGAGAAATCCTATGGTTGAAGAATCAACCTGGAAACTTGAAAGTGAGATGTTAGAAAAATACCCTTATTTGTTTTCATAGAAGATTCTGAGGACAGAATCTTATTAAGGGAGGGAGAATGTAACGACTGGGAAATTTACGTTGTATTATATCATATTTATAATAAAATATGTGTATTAATATGCCAATTATGTGTGATTATCTGTTAAACCCTAATTGTTATGTGTTATGTGTATGTCGTGTCATTTCTGTATTTTCAAGGTATTTTTCAGATATTTTATTTCACATTCATAGGCTTTATTTCAAACGTTTTACGACCTAAACAATGATTTTAAAGCCAGTATTTCAAATAAAATAATGGGCCTTATTTTTCATCAAACGGCTTTTACAATCGCATTATTCTGAACATCTAGATATTATATAAATTTTCTCGTTTTACGAAAAATGACTTTTCTGGGCCCCATTGGGTGTTAAAAACCCCACAAAAATCACATTTTTATTTTTATAAAATTATAGGACTTTTATTTATACCATTTCTTTGTATTTTTGCAATATTCGCAATTTTTTGGAAATTTTGGCATATATATTGTATATATAAAATATTTGTAAATTAAATTTTAATACCCAAAAATTATGAAAATTAGGGCCAAATATTTTTATTAAATGTATAATTAGCCCCTTAATTTTATTTAGGAGTATTAATTTTTCAGCTATAAATACCCTAATTATTATTAATTTAATTAATTAAAATCAGAAATTCAGCAATTATTCCCCAAATTTCCAGAATTAGGGTTTGGTGTTCTTGAGATTCAAGCAGCGATTTGATCATGATTCCGACCTCCAAATCAAACATGTGAGTACTCAATCGAAAGCTCTTGATCTCTACTTTCTATTTCTGTCATCAATTTCGTGTTTTGTTGCTTCGATTTTCAATTCGATTTTTAGGGTTCTTGAACTAATTTGGGTATTTGCAAATCGTTGTATTTTGGTTGATGAAAGTTATATGAATCGATTGCCCAGGTTGTGTAGATGATTATACATATTTTTATTTAATTTTTCTATTCCCGGATTAGTGAATCGTGTTTTTGAGTGTTCGACCCGTTTTGGATTCGGGTTTTGAGTTCGAGTGGTTGTTAGACGATTTTGTTGTTAGAATCGTGTAGAGTGTTAAATTTCCAGTCGATTGGCACCGGTTTTGTGTGATTTGAATTCCGTTTTCGGGTCGCCGGAGTTACGTTGAAGCTCGACGGCGTTCGTGGTGGTTTTCGCCGGAGAAGGAGCTGTGGGATTCGTCGATTGCAGGAGAAGTAGGGGTTGGGTTGTTGCAGATACAGGGAAGCTGTTGGAGCAATTAATCGACCAGAATCGAGTCCAACGAACTCAGATTAGGCTCACCGGAAACCGGTATTATCAACCCGGGTCTGTTCTTCAGGACCCGTTTTCCTGGAAAATATGACCCGATTTTGATCTGAAAAACCCAATTGCTGATCCAGGATATCTGTTTCTGGATTTCTAATTAATTAATTGTATTTTATTAAAAATAAAAGTTAGTTTTATTAATTTAAAAATCAGTTTTAAATTCTGAAAATCTTGATTAATAATTCCTAAGTTATTTTATTAATTTATAAATTCGAATTTAGTTATTTAATTAATTATTTAATTATTTATCTATTTATTTATTATTTAATAATTAAGTAAATAATTAATAATTAACGATTAAATTTATCGAATAATACGAGAAAGGATTCGATAATTAGAGAATAAGGCAAATAACTCGTAATTATAAGAGTAATTGATCAATAAGTTCGACTACTATTATTATTATTATGATTCAGATAATAGTTAATTATTCGTATAATATAGTAATAATGATTTGTAATAAATAATTAAATACAGATAATTGATTTAAATCGTAACGTGTAATAATAACAGTAATGTTTCGATAAGTATATGAGAAATAACTCGTAAAAATACGAGTAGTGGGTCGTTAAATTGAATTCTGATTCTGATAATAGTTTATTTATTCGACAGTTATCGTATCAGTTGATCGTATCGATAATTTACTTATAAATAATCGATCTAATCGAATAAATAACGATAAGTTGTAAATAATTGTAATAAGTTATGATTAATCCTAATAATTAGGGATCAATTATTTTAAATTATTAAATTAGTATTTATTAATTATTTATTAGTTATTTATTTATTTAATATTTAAAAAGTGATTAATTATTCCGATAATTAATCACATAATTTTCAATAAATCATAACTTATTCATTTTAACTCCAAAAATTATAAAAAAATTATTTTTGACTTTGATTCTTCTTAAATAATTATTTAAAAATTATTTTAGGATTTAAAAATTTGCAATAATTATTTATATTGAATAATAAACTGAATTATCAGTGTTTAATTGATAATAATTTAACCGTGAGTCCGATTTGAGCGAAACGAAAACCATTTTACTCAGAAAAATGAATTCTTATCATTAAAAATAATATAAAGACCTAATTTCTTCTAGAAATTAGTTGGATTTATTAATTACTTGATTATAAGTCAAAATATGTGCCGAGACGAATTCGAAAAATTCCGAAAAAATGGGAAATGAAGTGGAAGATGATGAGCGGAGCAATCAGCGAATTGATTTTGATTCTAAAAATTATTTTAACTATAAAAATGATTATGTGCTTATGTGCTTATGTGTATTATGTGGTTAATCGAGTCTTACTTGCTTATATGTAATATAAGAGTCAGTCATAAGCGCATGGGTAGATAATAGGAACGAAATGAAGTCGATTCAAGATGCAAATTGAAGTACAAAATGACTTAACCAGTCTATTTTGCTAACAGAAGCTAAGCCAGCAAGGCAGATCGAGTAGGTGATAGATGAAAGTGATTTAATTGCAGTAAGTCGCGCAGAAGGCAAGTTTCTCCCCTATTCTATTTTTCAGAATAGTGATATTCTCTTCAGATACTTATTACAATTGCACTCTTTTAATTCTCTTGTTCATATTTCATTTCGATTCTTGATTTATTCTTTTCATTTGAGTTCATTATTCATATTCCAATTGTTACTCACAATTATTGATATATTCTGGTGATTAGAATATATCAAGGCATACCGATTGTTCCGGTTGCTATTCCAGGGACTGGATAATACTACTTTGGGGATTAAGTTTACTTAATCCTAAAGACCGGGATATAACCGGATCCTTGAGATGGGACGTAGTGCCTGGGTGCCCGACGGGATCTATATAGTGAGATATAGATCTGCACTGTATCATGGCTGATCAGCAGGGTATAGCTGTGAACTTGAGTCCAGTTTAGTTCGTTTGTATTCGCCAGTAATGGCCTTCTTTCTATTCTTGTGAGGTTATATCTTTGCAGATATACCTGGGTTATGGATTCACTTATATTGCTTTAACAATGTTATACTTTGTAGACTTGTTGAGCAATTTTTTGGCTCACCCCTTTTTGTTGTTATTCACCTTATCGTTTTCAGTTAAGAAGGAATATGAAACCCATAAAGACACGAGTGGTAAAGAAGCGGGTCAAACCTCGGGATCCTCTCATACCCAAGGTGTTGATCCCAATCCAGGAAGAAAGCTTTGAGTTGCCCGAGTAGGTGGAATGTTGATAGATAGTGTGTGTTTGAATAAAAGATGAACTTAATTTAAAATGAATTAGACAATGGTTTGTAATAAAAAGAGTTTGTGAGATTTTAAATGTTAGTTTGTAATAAAAGTAGTTAGTGGTTCTTGTTTTCATACTTCAACCTAAAAAGGTCCTGGTTAGTATTAAAGGGGTTTAGTTTCGTTTCTTTATTATTTATTAATAAAATTGTACGGGTTTGGTGATTAGCTCGTAACCCCCAGACTTATACCCCGGGTTTGGAGGGCGTTACAAATACCCAACCCATGATCTAGAGTTAGCAGCCATAGTGTTTGCCCTCAAAATTTGGAGGCACTACTTGTACGGTGAGAAATGCGAGATTTACACAGACCATAAGAGCCTCAAGTATATTTTTACTCTGAAATAATTAAACATGAGACATGTTAGATATATTTGATAATGTCATGTCTAATATGATTTGTGTTTAGTTTTCAGATTTTACTTAAACAGGACAAATAAGTACTTAACTGGAAATCAGCACTTATACTGAAGTTAGAACTTAAGTTGTCAGAACTTAAGTTATCAAGAGATATTTATCAGAAGATAATATCAGGATTTAAGGAGGCTTTCAGATAAGGAAGGCGACTGATTGAAAGGAAAGAAGATCAAGACAAACGCAAGAAGAGATATGCATAAAGAAGGAATTCTATGAAGAATAGAATACTTGGAAAAAAAGATAACTGGTTGATATATTTTAGGAAGCAGAATTATATTCCATATCAATTAGCGATTTTATTATAATTATGTAGTATATGAACACAGACATAGGGTTTACACTATATGTGTTATCATAATCGAAGTTATTATTTATTGTAACCCTAGCAGCTCTCGTGATAATTTGTTCATCACTGAGAGAGAACAGTTTCATATTGTAACAGAGTTTAATAAAGTTTGTTTTCTGTTACTTGTATTCTTTAATTCGATTTGATTGTGCTAAACACTGTATTCAACCCCTTTCTACAGTGTGTGTGACCTAACAAGTGGTATCAGAGCAGATCTGTTAACACACAAACAGTTTAAGATCCAAAAACAATCATGTCTGAAGAAGAACGAACTCCAACCAAGCCCACCAAAACTGAAAAACCTCCAAAGACTCAAATCCATAGTCGATATGAGACTATTTAAGTTCCCATACTGAAACCATCTGAATATCCCATATGGAAGGTAGGGATGTCTATGTTTCTAGAAGCTACTGATCCAGAAAACCTTGACAGAATCAATGAAGGACCACACAAGCCAACCAAACTCTCTGTGGTAGTTGCAGGTGAACCAGCAAAGTCTGTACCAAAGGAGAAGAGTGATTACACTGTTGTAGATATCTCATCAATTGCCAAGGATGCTAAGGTATGACACTTGCTGCATAGTGTCATTGATAATGTAATGTCAAACAGGGTAATTAACTGCAAGACTGCAAAGGAGATATGGGATGCCTTGGAGACAAGATGCCAGGAAACTGATTCAATTAAGAAGAACAGGAAGACTATACTCACTCAAGAGTATGAACACTTTGACTCAAAGCCTGATGAGTCATTAACTGGTTTATACGACAGATTTGTCAAACTCCTGAATGATTTGTCACTAGTTGACAAGGAATATGATCTTGAAGATTCAAATCTTAAATTTCTGTTAGCTCTTCCTGAATTTTAGGATTTGAAAGCCACAACAATAAGGGACAACTATAATCTTGAAGAAACAACTCTTGATGAAATTTATGGGATGCTCAAGACTCATGAACTTAAGATGGAACAAAGAAGCAAGAGGAAAGGAGGAAAGTCAAGGACAGTTGCTCTTAAGGCTGAGGAGGAATCCCCCAAAGCAGCTACCTCAAGGAAAGGAAAGGGAAAAGCTCTCATCACAAAGTCTGATACTGAGTCATCAAATTCTGATAGTGATGATGACTCAGAAACTGAAAGCTTGCCTGAGATGGATGCTGATGAAGAGATGATGAAAGGAATCACAAGGATTGCATACAGAAAATTCAGGAAGGGAAAGAAATTTTCCAGGAAAGGTGCAAGTTCTGATAAGAAGAGTTTCAGAAAAACTGAAGGCAAAGGAGGAACGTCTAACAGAGGAGATTACTCGAATGTCAAATGCTACATCTGTGGTGAGAAAGGCCATATATCTCCTGATTGCAAGAAAGTGAAGAGTGACAAAGGCAAGGCTCTTGTCACAAAGAGGAAAAGCTGGACATACACTTCAGATTCTGAAAGTGAGGTGAACTATGCCTTGATGGCAAATACTGACAGCAGTTCTGATACTGCTGACTTAAAGGGCAACAGGAAAAACATCCTAGTTCTGGATAGTGGATGTTCAGGACATATGACTGGAAATAAAGCCCTGCTATCAGACTTATGGAGAAAGCTGGCCCAAGTGTTTCTTATGGAGATGGCAACATTGGAAAAATACTGGGATATGGCAATATCAATCTTGGGAATGTCATCATTGAGAAAGTAGCTCTGGTCTCAGGACTTAAACACAATCTGCTCAGTGTTAGTCAAATCTGTGACAGAGGTTATCATGTGGATTTCTTTGAAGAACACTGTGAAGTTGTAAGCAAATCTACAGGCAAAGTTGTTCTGAAAGGATACAGGCATGGTAACATTTATGAAGCCAAGCTATCAACAAGTACTGATGGTTCTACAATCTGTCTGTTAAGTAGAGCATTAATTGAAGAAAGCTGGAATTGGTACAAGGAACTCTCTCATTTAAATTTCAACAATATAAATGAACTAGTCAAGAAAGATCTTGTGAAAGTACTGCCAAAATCAGTATTTGCTCCTGATGGCCTTTGTGATTCATGTCAGAAGGCAAAATAAAGAAAATCTTCATTCAAGAGCAAGACTGAATCATCAATTCTTGAGCCTTATCATCTACTACATATTGATCTATTTGGTCCAGTGAATGTCATATCTATTACAAAGAAGAAATATGTTATGGTCATAGTGGATGAGTTCACCAGATACACATGGGTGTATTTCTTGCACACAAAAAGTGAAACTGCATCTATTTTAATTGATCATGTCAAGCAACTGGATAAATTGGTCAAAGACTCTGTAAAAATCATAAGAAGTGATAATGGCACTGAGTTCAAGAATTTAATCATGGAAGAGTTCTGCAAAGACCATGGAATCAGGCAGGAATTTTCTGCTCCTGGAACTTCATAGCAAAATGGAGTTGTTGAAAGAAAGAATAGAACTCTTATTGAAGCTGCACGAACTATGCTTGATGAAGCAAAGCTACCAACCTACTTTTGGGCTGAAGCTGTGTAGACTGCTTGTTTTACTCAGAATGCAACACTTATTAACAAGCATGGAAAAACACCATATGAGATGGTGAAGAAAAAGAAGCCAAATCTGAAGTATTTTCATGTAATTGGATGCAGGTGTTTTGTTCTTAAGACTCATCCTGAACAGCTATCCAAATTTGATCTAAAACCTGATGAAGGAACTTTCCACAAAAGCCTTCAGAGTCTATAATTTAAGAACAAGGGTAGTCATGGAATCTATCAATGTCTCCTTTGATGATAAGAAGATTACTGGACTTGAAGATTTAAATGATCATGATCAGCTGAGATTAGAAAATGAAGTTTTAAATTCTGATACTGTAAATCCTGACAGTCTAAATCCCGATACTACAAACTCTGATGTTATTGAAACTGTGGTGACTACGCCAAAGGAAGATGCACCTGTGCAGGGGGAGCATACTGAAGATACAACCACATCTCAAGAAGCATCAGAACCTACAACTGGCTCTTCAAGTTCTGATTCATCAAGTTCTGATGAGCCAAGTTCTGATAATTCTGGAAACTCAAATTCTGAAGGATTCAACTCAGAGAGCATAATTTCAGGGGGAGCATCAGAAAATATTGATGAAGACAGCATGGATCATGGGGGAACATCCAGTTCTAGAGAAAATCTTCCATCTGCAAGGAAGTGGACTAAAGCACATACACCTAACTTAATTATTGGAAATCCTGATGCAGGTGTCAGAACTAGAACAGCTACATCAAGTGAATGTCTCTATAATTCTTTTCTTTCTCAGACTGAACCAAAGAAAGTGGAAGAAGCTCTTCAAAATGCTGATTGGGTGCAAGCAATGCAGCAAGAGTTAAATGAATTTGAAAGAAATAAGGTCTGGACCCTAGTGCCAAGACCAAAGAACAGATCTGTTGCTGGTACAAAGTCGGTGTTCAGAAACAAAACTGATAGTGATGGCATAATTACAAGGAATAAAGCAAGGCTGGTTGCAAAAGGATATTCTCAACAAGAGGGAATTGATTATGATGAAACATTTGCACCAGTTGCTAGATTGGAAGCCATAAGGATATTTTTGGCTTATTCTGCTCATAAAAAGTTTACAGTCTTTCAAATGGATGTGAAAAGTGCTTTTCTCAATGGAGAATTGGAAGAGGAAGTATATGTTGAACAACCTCCAGGTTTTGTAGATTCCAAATTTCCAAATCATGTCTACAGGCTTGATAAAGCACTTTATGGGAGTATGGTATGAGACTTTAACTCAGTTTCTTCTGGAAAGTGGATTTAACAGAGGAACTATTGACAAAATATTATTCTATCTCAACCATGGAAAGGACTTACTTTTGGTGCAAATATATGTTGATGATATCATTTGTGGTTCTACAAATGAAAGACTTTGCAAAAAGTTTGCCAAACTGATGCAGTCAAGATATCAAATGAGTATGATGGGGGAACTTAGCTATTTTCTGGGCCTTCAAGTCAAGCAGAATGAAGAAGGCACTTTTATTTGTCAATCTAAGTACACCAGAAACTTGTTGAAGAAATTTGGAATGCAAGATTGTTCAAGTGCATCCACTCCTATGGCCACTGCAACAAAATTGGATAAGGATACTGGTACATCAGTAGATATTACTGATTATAGAGGTATGATTGGCTCACTACTCTATTTAACTTCTAGTAGACCTGATATCATGTATGCTACCTGTCTTTGTCCAAGATTTCAAGCAGATCCAAGAGAACCTCACTTAACAGCCGTGAAAAGAATTTTCAAGTACCTTAAGGGTACAGCTGATCTGGGATTGTGGTATCCTAGAGAATCAGACTTTAAGCTAATAGGTTACTCAGATACAGATTTTGCAGGATGCAAAATTGACAGGAAAAGCACAAGTGGAAGCTGCCAATTTCTTGGAGGTAGATTGGTTTCTTGGTTTAGCAAGAAACAAAAGTCAATTTCCACATCAATTACAGAAGCAGAATACATTGCTGCAGGAAGCTATTGTGCAAAGATTCTTTGGATGAAGAATCAGTTACTGGATTATGGGTTAACATATTTCAAAATCCCTATTTACTGTGATAATCAAAGTGCTATTGCTATGACAGGTAATCTAGTTCAAAACTCAATGACAAAGCACATCGGCATTAGATACCAATTCATAAGGGAACATGTGGATGAAGGTACAGTGGAATTGCATTTTGTTCCAACAGATCAACAACTAGCAGATATCTTCACAAAACCACTGTGTGAAGCTACTTTTACAAGATTGGTAAATGAACTTGGAATGGTTTCAGGTTCTTTCTCTAAATCTGCTTAGTTTATGTTCTGGTACATCAGACTTTATGATCAGTATTTACAGATATTACTATCTTTATGTATTATGTGCTTAAATTAAAACATGCTTAAGTGCTGATTGTTGTCTGATGTGAATTTCTAAACTCTGATAGTGATATGAATGTTTCTGTGATTATTCAATCCAATGAGGATAACTGTGCTAGATGCTGACCTAATAGTCTTTAGTATACTAAATATCCCATGTATGAAGTAATTGTTTATGTGGAAATCTTCTAACACAAGTAAATTCTGATATTAAGCTTAGTTAAGTTTACTTTGTGTATCTTATTACTAAGTCAAAAACTAGAATAGTGCTTCTTATCTGTTAAGTTCTGATGTTAGTAAATCTGGTGAATGTACTAAGTGTTGATAAGCCTCACTTATCAAAAGAAAAAGAAAAAGAAAAAGAAATAAAAATCAGGTACTCCTTTGAGATCTAGAGTAAAAATTTGGAAGGGAAGACCCAAGTGCATTGCTAGTATTAAGTTATATGCATTAGAAAAGCAAAATAAAATTTTCTTGGTGACTTTTCACACTCTATGATTACTGGAGAAATACTCTGATAATAGCATAAATTCTGATAAGCAGTCGTGACTCACTTACACTGAGAAGCCACTGTAAAATAGCATTTCAAAAGATGCATAAAATGAGCACAAAACAGTTGAGGTGGACTCATGTATGAACTCATTCTATAGTAGACTTCAGAATAATGGCATATTTTGAACAAAGTTCTTAGATATGCCTTATTTCTAAGATGTACTGAAGTGAATCAAACTTTAATCTTTATCTGATATTTAGCTTACTGCACACACATACACTCCATATGAATGATGAAAATTACTGTGGTGATAAATGTTATTTTAGATGAACAGGTTAAGTGTCAGTTGCATAAATTCTGAGGACAAGTTATGATGGAAATTTTGATGATTAAGTTCTGAAGAAACGAAATCAGTATTTGTGTGAAGAATTACAAAAATAGACATTCACTTTTCGAGTTAAGGAGTCATGTTCTGATGACTGTTAAGTTCTGATATAAGTCTAAGTTCTGATATAAAATCCTGATTCTTTACTTGACTTAGTTGTGGTTAAATCTGAAACAGTCATATTTAAAATCAGAATATGTTTGGGTGAGATATAAACAGTCAACATAATTTGGGTTAGTGGTACTCGTAAATGCATAGTAATTTTTACTTATTTCATGTGCTCATTAACTCCTGTTTTAAGCTTCCAATGGCTGTCATAATTACTCATCGATCTAGGGTGATGAGGCTTTACTTCTTTTCGTTTCACATTCCATGAATCCCTTGGTCTTCCCTTATCTATATAACTGACCAAAAATCCTTCAGTAAAAATCAATTATTTCTTCTCTCAAATAATGGCTCAGTTTGGTTGGTTTTACAACTATGGCACTGAAACTGTGCATATTTTTCGAAATGGTATTCCGACTGCATATCCTATCAATAACATTCCTTATAATCTCTGGATTCAATTTCCAGAAATCATTAAAAATGACTTGTTGACTGTCCAAAGAAATCTTCATCTCCGTTCTCTTCGACAGCAGGAGCAAATCATTCGTCTTGCTGTTCTCTTTATTGAAAGAAGGAAGAAGAGTTAATTGTTATCCATCCGTTTCTCTTCACCGTCAGCTTTGTCAGGCTTCTTAGCTTAGGAATAAGGCTATTGATGTTAGAGATTTTAGACTAGGGCAATCTTGTAATTTTATGCATGTACTTTAAGTTTCATGAAATGTATTCATTTGATATATTAATGAAATTTTACTTTATTGCAAGATTTTGTCTCTGAGTCGTTTCATATTCTAGTGACCTTTTAAATTCTGATAATAATCAAATTCTGATGACCTGCTAAAATCTGATAATAATCAAGTTCTGATGCTGATGTGGCAGTATTTATTTACTTGGTTTCTTTTTGGTCATTACCTCAACGGTCATATTTTTCAGAATATTGGTTTATGAGAGATAAAGCAGTAATAATCATTTCTTTAATGGGATTACTTGGTTAGTGGGACGGTTTTTCTCCTTGAAAAACTGCATGTGATAAGTAATAATTGCTTATTTACCGTGCCCATTACTTTTTGCCTTAACTACTGCATGTCTGACAGGTGTAAAGGTCTGTTCCACTTCATATTAACTGCTGTCACATGGGGTGTCTAAGTAAAAGAGATAAAAGACTTTTAAATCTTTTATTTTCATTCTTATTCTACTCTTTCTCTTTTCTTATTCTCTCTCACATTTTCTGACAGTTTCTTTACAGACATTTTATCAAACACCTTACAGGCAATTTTATTTCTCACTTATTTCTCATGGCACCCAAGGACATAATTTTTGATGGAGCTAAGTTTGTTCCTAATAACTTCTTCGCTATTCTTAGCAAGTCAGAAGCCCCATCAGAACTTCATTTCATTCAGGACTTTCTTGCTAGTTCTGATATTTGGTACGCTCTGACCGAACCTGAAGCAGTCTCTGGTACTCAAGTACTGGAGTTCTGGAGAAGCGGAGTATATGATGATGGTGGTGCTCAAGGGTCCCCAAGTATTATTTTTTCATCAGGGGAGGATGAGTATGTCGTGACATTGGCTACGGTTCGACAAGCACCGCAGCTGCCTGAGAACTGTGTTTATTCTACTGTTGAAGAGCCAGTTCTTCAAAACATGATGGCCAGTCTGGGGTATTAGAGGACATTGGCTAAGCTGGGTCAGTTGAAGAGATCCTACATAAGGAGGGAATGGAGTTTCTTCTTTGAGTGCATAACTATGGCTTTTGCAAACAAATGTTCCAATTTCGATGCAATTCCCATGTTCAGCCAACAAATCGGGTATGCTCTCATAAATCAAACTGATTTTGATTATGCAAGTGTTGTCTTAGGTTTTATTGGGGATAGAATGACAGAAGATAGAGATACTGTTTATTTTGCTAGATTCTGTCAGCTTATCTATAGTTTTTATTGTGATAATAAGCCCCAATCTGCTAGTAAATTAATTTCATCATTCAGACTAGCTAAAAGAGCTTTTTGACTTATTATCTACTGATAATAAGAAGGCTGTGTTAAGAACCCTCCTAGTTCCTTTATCTGTCAAACAAGCCTTAATAAACTATGATCCAGTTAAATACACTGAACTATATCCTGATGTTCAACCATCGGAACATCATCCATCAGCACCTACCACCTCTACACAAACACCTCAAACTTCTCAACCTCAATCTTCAGATCCTACAGTGCAGCCTTCATCTTCAAAACCCAAGAGGACTAAGAAAGTACCTCAGACTCAACAGAAGAGAAGGAGAATTATTCTGCGAGATGAATCAGATGCTGAGGAACAGGTTCCAATATCAGAACCTGTTGTTATAGAAGCTGGGAAGATCTCTTCTCAGAAGGATGTTGAAATTGGGAGTTCTAGGCCCCTAAAAAGGCTTAGAAAGCTAAATTCTGATGATGCAACTCCTACAGTCTCCTCAAAAGCTAAAAGATTTAAAATATTAGCAAAAAGTCTTGTAGATTCTGGTAAAGGAATTGAAGCAGCAGCTAAGGAAGGGGGTCAGGAATCTCTGATCTCACAAGACCCTGTTGAAGCTCAAAATTCTCCAAGTGCTGATCCAGACCCTCATGCAACTCATCACTCTCCACTTCATGAGCCAGAAACAACTCATATTCCCACACCTCCAGTATCTCCAGTACATGCTGATAACCAGGGGCCAAGTGATGAAATTGACATCCATAACTTGGAAGTGCCTCAGGTTTTGAATCTAGAAGCTCCACCCACTCAAATCACTCCACCAATAACACCACTTCTTGATGTTGATTTTAATCCAGAATTGCCTACAACACCTTCTCTGCATCTAGATACTGAAGAGCAGATGTTAGGTGAGCATCAGAATATGGCTGTTGATCAGAACTTAGTTGGAGATCAGCACTTAGAGGATGATGTTGAAGCCTCAATAGCCTCTCATACTATTCTTTTATCAGAGGAAGATGATGATGCTGATTCTATAAGTTCTGATGCTGCTAATATTGAACTTACTGGTGAAGCTGCTGTCAATGTAGATGTTGATGCAGCTGGTCCATCAGGACATGCACCTCAACAAACTGTTCATAAAGCTGACTTAGTTAAGAAGTTTGTTACAGGGGAAGCACCAGTACCTTGGAGCGAAACTCCTAGAGGAAGGGAGTGGACTAAAGAATGGAACTCAGTTAGTTTTGTTCCTTGTGAAAAGATACTTGCTGAGCACTTGGAAAAAGCTGATGAGATGCTTGTCAATGATGATTTCAAGGCACAGCTAAGAGTTACTGCACTTAGTACAAAGCACCTTCAAGGGAAACAATCTGTAACTCAGGCCAAGGTGGACAAGATTCAAGAATCCTTAAATCAGCAATATATGGTTGCCAAGCTAGACAAGAAAAGGTTTTACAATCCTACCTTTGACAGAATTGAGAACATTGAGAAAGCTCAAGAGAAACAACAGGCTCAGATTGATGATATTCTTAAGAATCAAGCTTCTCAGCAATCTCAACTCAATGAGATCCAATCCTCAGTGGAATTGCTTGTCTCTCTTCTTTTACCTGCTGATTCTAAAAAGGGGGAGAAAGTAATTAAGTCCAAATACAAACCTATTAAGACACTGAAGGGAAAAGGATGATGGGAAAGATGACCAGGGAAACTCTGGAGTGGGTGGAGGTCATGATCAAGGTAAAGGTCTTTCATCAAGTAAAGCTGGAACTACAAGTCAAAGAACAAGTTCTGATATTAGGAGAAGAATAACTTCTGATACTGGTAAAAGGATAAGTTCTGATGAACTTCTGGAACTTGATGAGGAAATTTCAAGACAGTTATTTCTGAAAGAAAATCCAGGAATGGACCTTGAGAGTCTAAAGGAAGAAGAAGCTAGACTTAAGTTAGAAAAAGTCAACTCCAAATCTGAAGCTTTTGTTGTTGAAAAGAAAATTCCTAAGGCTAAAGGCATGGTGATAAAAGAAAGGATAAATCCTGAGGCAACTAAGGCCAAATCACAAATGGAGATAGATCCCAGGTCCAAGGGCAAAGAAAACGTTGGTGAACCTGTAAAGGTTTATGTGCCTATAATGGATGAAGAAATATCTGATGAAGATGCTAATATTACTGTAATAACCCCCAATTTTTGGAATTTTTGAAACCCTTATGAATAGTGATTTTGCTGATTATGCTGAATAAGAAAACTTTTCATGCCACACTATGTAGGGGTTCTTTTATTGTTATTCTGATATCTTATTAGCACTCTATATGATATATAAGTGTATGTAAAGATCGTCAGAATCCAAATTCGAACACTTTGATTTTTCCCAAAAATCCACCAGATATAGAAAGAATTGAGTATAAGGTAACAGGATAAAAATGATTTAAATTCAAAGATTATAAGAGAGGATCATAAAAAGGAATTTACTGTATTGAGAAAGGTTAAGGGAACCCAAGTAATAAGATCCTGGGTATGATCCCTCAAATAATAAACGAGAACGAAAGTTAAGCGAACCGTATAATAGATCAGCGGTCATTAGCCAAGTGATTAGGAGTTAATCAAAGAGTTAGTGGAGGGTGATGTCATCTCACCAACAAGAAGAGGACAAGTGTGGGATGATGACATAAGGGGATGACTTAAGCATGACACAAAAGGAGGGATTAGTTGGTTGATTGTGAACCATTCATTTTTTACCATGGTAAAAAGTTAATTAAACAAACAAAATGATGTCAACCAAGCAAAACAAATCAAAAACACAAAACAAAAAGTTGACCTTCATTATCCAACAAGAAGCCCTCGGCTTTTCTTCATTTTCAAGGAGAAAAAAATTCAAAATCCAAGATCCAAGCATTGTTAAATCATGAGGTAATTATCCAAGGTTTCTTATACATAGATATAGCTATCCCATGAATCTAAGCTTCAATTTCATTTATAATCTCTATCTAAAAATCATGGAAGAAGAGGGTGAATAGTGTTTTTCAAGAACTTAAAATTTTGTTCTTGAGTTTTTGTTTAGATTAAGCTTGGATAAGGACTTTCAAGGGTGATTCCAAGCTAGTTAATTGATTCTCCACTCTCCAAGGAAGGTATAACCCCTCCAAACCCTAACTTTACTTTGAATATTAGGTTTAGTTTTGTTGTTATGATTCATGAGAAGCATGATTCTTGTAGACTCAGAGTGTGGTTGGTTTTGTAATGAGTTGGAGTTGTAAATCTTGGATTATTGATTAATGAACTTAAGTATAGTTTTAATTCATGTTTGAGAATAATATAAATTGGAGAACTTGAGGTGTTGGGGCTGTTGTAGTATGGTATGGATGGATTTTGGTTGTATGAATGAATTATGGTTGATTGGTGGTTGGTTTGGAGTAGAATAAAAAAATTGGTAATCGCGTAAACATAGTCGTCGTAATGTCTGATTTACTTTAGACTGTTTTTGTTCTTAACATTAGGACCCGAGGACTCACTGTTAGGTTTTTACCATTGTCATGATTAGATAGTTCATGTTACGAGCTTCGTTTTGATATGTGGTTCGTTTGAATCCGATGTACGGTTTAGGAGAAACGACCGTTTTAAGTAACGGTGTTTCGCGAACGAACCATTACCCCTCACCTTACTTTGAAACCTTGGTTAAGGACTTTATATGACTAATTGGGATTTGAAACAATTATGTTAAGTATATTAGGCAGTTGGTAAGGTATTCGCGAAAGAATCGCCTTAAAACTCTTAATGGTTAATTTATTAAAAATGGTGGAGCCGAGGGTACTCGAACGACTTAGGTGATTCGTTAAGTGTAGGAGTGACCATAAGCGAACGTTAGGGTTCAATTGGTTAAAGTCTAGTTTCTTAAGCGACCGGGGTTTAATTCTAACTTATATTGTTGTTCATAGGTTATCGGACCCACTCTAAGCTTAAGTCTATCCGGGAGCACTCAGGCAAGTTTTCTACCCGTTATACTATTGTTGTGATGTATACATATGTATATGCATTATCTTGTGATAGATGCATGGTGGTTAATTAGCAAATCTTGCGATATGTTGGAGCATGTGATATGGTATATATGCATGTCTGTTTCGTAATCTTGATATATATTGTTGATTCAATTGCTTATAGTTGCATAATACCTATGCTAGAGATAAGCAGTAATCGCGTATACCCTTAGTATCGGAGACCCAAAGGTGAACATTTTTCTAAACCGGGAGTCGATGTTCCCGAGTATAATATATATATATATATATATATATATATATATATATTTATTTATATATATATATATTGATATAGTTTTTAAAACTATTAATCGAATAAGGTTTATTCGATAACTTTATTTTATTTAATGAATATTAGTTTGAATATTCATTCGAGGACTTATGACTCGGCTTATTTATTTAATGAATATTATTCTGAATATTCATTCGAGGACTTATGACTCGGCTTATTTATTTAATGAATATTATTCTGAATATTCATTCGATGACTTATGACTCCGCTTACTTTATTTAATGAATATTATTTTGAATATTCATTCGAGGACTTAAGACTCCGTTTATTTTAATTAATGAATATTAGTTGAATATTCATTCGAGGACTTATGACTCCATTTATTTACTAATTAATATTCTTTATTTTATTAAAGAATAATGTTTCGATAATCAAACTTATTTTCGATTATTCAAATAAAGATCGTACTTTCGTATAAGTATATCTTTGGTTATTTATTATTCATTACAAGTATAAGTTTAAAACTTCTACTTCAATTATTTTTATAAGGATTATCCTTATGGGAATATTATTTAAATAATAATATTCAGATATTCTCCAACATATCGGGACTGATTTATTTCATTAAATCAGCTTTACTCCAAACATTCTTAAAAATGTTTTCGAGTCTTCAAAATGATTTTAAAAGTTAGAGCGGATCCCAAAACTCGTTTTCAGATTTAAGATCTTCCTTTCGAAGGAGACTTGAATATTCGCTTAAAAATTTTGGGGATCCGGCTCTATGGTGTATTTTATATTCGTAACGTGGTTGCTGTTTTGAGACAACAATTTGATTACTTGCCCAATGTTCAGGAAGTAAGTCCATCTGATTGAGTCGGCATAAGCGACAGGCCGGGGTACGGTCTATGAAGGTGTAAGAGGCTGGGTGACAGTCCATCCACGCGTGAGTGGCCGGGTAACGGTCTAGCGCGAGGTCCGAATGCGGCCAGGGTGATGACCGGCGAGGAATTCATCCATCTACAGTAGAAAAGGTTACTTACTGGTATCTTTGCCTGATCAGCAAGATATCGGGTTTATGCCAAAATTCTTTTCTTTCCAAATTCATTGGATATTGCAACTCTGTTCATACTTTACATGACAGAGGTTTTCAGGAAATGTGTGAGATATATATATGGATATATATCGTGACTTAATGAAGTATCTCGTAACTTCATTTCATTCAATAATATTTCAAAGATTGAATCTATTCAAGTCTTATCTTGTAGTCTCATCTGGGTGATGAACTTTTGAAACTAATTATAACTTGAACGGTGGTAGTTCAAGTAGTATTCGGAAAGATATAAGTATGTTGGAGTATCTTGTAACTTCATCTTTTAAACTTATATCTAGTAAATGATTATCTTGTGCATGTCAAAGATTTTCGGAAAAACGTTGAGACAAGGTTAGATATATGAGATCACCTTGCAACGATATTTTTATACAGTTATAAACTGGAACTCTGTGTATATTATACATGTCAGAGGATTTCGAAGATTGTGAAAAGTATATATGTAAATATATATACTAAATATTTTGCGACTTGGTCGCGTTAAGATATCAGCTTGGTCCATTTCTTCTTGACCAAGACTTTCATGAGTACTATGAGAATGCTCACATATTGTAAATCATTATACATATTATTTTGGTGGGCTTGTTGCTCACCCTTGCTTTCTTCTTTCATCACACAACAACAGATAGAAAAGATGAACAGGACCAAGCTCCCGATTCACAAGTGGTTAGGAAACGTTCTGCAGTTTCCTGTAGGCGTTGATTCCGTTATAGCCGAGGTAGGATCTACCAATAGGCTAGGCTTTCAACTTTTGATGTACCAGACTTATGTATATTATGAATTGTAATAATGGCAAAGAATATGTAAATTTATTCAGAAACCCTTTTGAGGTGTAATGGCATATAATTGTGGAATAAAATGACTCGTGTTATTTTTGGATATTCATCTCTGAGACTATAACTTGTGGTGTGTATGTTTATTGTGGGGTCATATTACGGAGTAGTTGATTGTTTATTAAGATTGGGTGTTATTAAGGGAAATGGAACTCGTGACAACCCGGATCCCCGACCCCGGATTTGGGGGTGTTACACTTACTCTGATTTCAAAGAAGATTTCTCAAACAACCTCTGACAAGGCTCAAGTTGTTCAGAGTCAAGATATAGTAAGTTCTGATATGACAATGAAGCAAGAAACCTCTGACATAGCTCAAGTTAGCTTGATATCAGAAGATAAGTTAAAGGAAACCTCTAACACCGCTCATGTTAAACCCTCAAAGTTACTCCTACCAGGATTCACCAAAGCTAAACAGACTCAACCTTTGAAGACTGCAACAGGTGGTTTTGAAGCAAGAGTGGTTACAGGAAAAGAAGCAAGAGATAAATCTGGATTGGGTAGTGCTGATGAAAGAAGAATACAGAACATAACCAATGATCCAACTTCTTTAAGTGAACCAGGTGTTGGAGCAACTCCTGAAAGATTGAATCAGCTTGAATCTGTACAGATGGTTTACCATACCTTCTTGAAAGAACACATCTTGTTATATTTTATGACAGATGGAAGGGTATACCATATTAGGCAGAATGCCATACCACTGAAGTATTATGAGGAACTAGAACATGTTCTATTCTTACTTCAAGGGAATAACAGATTAACAGATAGTGTTGTAAATTATTTGAAGACTCAAATTCTGAGATAGAAGAAGCTTTATTCTGTAAAGTCTGATAGCACATACTGTCCCAAGTACAGAGATCACAAGGGTGATATTGTCGAGATGAAGCCTAACTCTACTAAGATTATAACTACCTTTCTGGGTTATAAAGCTGTGGAATTCAATCTTGAGTCTGACAAGGCATATTTGATCAGACTAGATCAGGACATAAGGAAAGCTAGAATAAATGATCTCAGGGCTGCTATTTTTCAAATTGGTGAAGATACAGTTGAATTGAAGAATACTAAAAGGAGGATGATTGATGAACTTAAATATGCTGAGAGATGTTTGTTAAAGAACTATCTCAGAACAACTCCTGACATCAAAGAGATCAGTAATTGAAGCCAAGTCAAGATCTACAACTGCTCAAATTCTAATGTGTATACAGACTGAAGCTGTTATCAGAAGTTAAAGATGGTAAAGCTACAAGGACTGTAAGTTGTAGTTATCTAGTCAAATTCTCATGCATTTGTACTTAATATTTTTGACATCATCAAATATCTGTTAAACTTGTATATTATGCTAATTTACAAGTTGGGGGAGATTGTTAGATATATTTGATAATGTCATTCTAATATGATTTGTGTTTAGTTTTCAGATCTTACTTAAACAGGATAAATCAGTACTTAACTAGAAATCAGCACTTATACTGAAATCAGAATTTAAGTTGTCAGAACTTAAGTTATCAGGAGATATTTATCAGAAGATAATATCAGGACTTAAGGAGACTTTCAGATAAGGAAGGCGGCTGATTGAAAGGAAAAAAGATCAAGACAAACGCAAGAAGAGATATGCATGAAGAAGGAATTCTATAAAGAATAGAATACTAGGAAGAAAAGATAACTGGTTGATATATTTTAGGAAGCAGAATTATATTCCATATCAATTAGCGATTATCTTGTAACTGTGTAGTATATAAACACAGACATAGGGTTTACACTATATGTGTTATCATAATCGAAGTTATTATTTATTTTAACCCTAGCAGCATTCGTGATAATTTATTCATCACTGAGAGAGAACAGTTCCATATTGTAACAGAGTTTAATAAAGTTTGTTTTCTGTTACTTGTGTTCTTTAATTCGATTTGATTGTGCTAAACACTGTATTCAACCCCCTTCTACAGTGTGTGTGACCTAACAAGACAGATGAGGTGGTTAGAATGATTAAGGACTACGATTGTGAAATTTTGTATCACCCGGGTAAAGCCAATGTGGTGGCTGACGCCCTCAGTAGAAAGGAGAGACTCAAAATTATAATGACATCTGAGGAGTTAGTTAAGGAATTTGAAAAGATGGAAATTGACATGAGAATAACTGGTAAAGGATCAGAAGGATTATTTGAGATTAAGCTAGTGCCGGAACTGACTGAAAAGATACGAGTGTGTCAGGAAAAGAAAATGAATGAAAAAAGAGAAACATTGACCGGTGAGGAAGTCAGATGCGAGAAGGATGAGAAAGGAATCATGACGTATGCATCCCGGATTTGGATTCAAAATGTGAAAGAATTAAAGGATGAGCTGTTGCACGAAGGGCACAGCTCCAGATATTCCATCCACCCAGAAAGTACGAAAACGTACCATGACCTTAAGGAATATTATTGGTGGCCTAACATGAAAAAAGAAGTAGCAGAGTGGGTCCGCAAATACTTAACATGCCAGAGAGTGAAGGCTGAACATCAGCGACCGAGTGGACTATTACGGCCCCTGGAAATTCCGGAATGGAAATGGGAGCATAAAGCCATAGATTTTGTGACCGGCCTACCAAGAACGAAAACCAATCACGATGCCATATGGGTTATTATAGATAGACTGACCAAGTCCGCGCACTTCCTACCAATCAACGAAAGGTACACCGTAGACAAGCTAGTGGATATTTACTTGAAGGAAATTGTAGTAAGACACAGTGTTCCTGTTGCTATAGTGTCAGATAGAGACCCAAGGTTTAACTCCTGATTTTGGAGAAGCTTCCAGGAGTGTGTAGGCACCAGACTAAATATGAGTACCGCTTACCACCACCAAACAGATGGGCAAAGTGAAAGGACTATTCAGACCCTAGAAGATATGTTGCGAGTATATGCCATCGACTTTAAAGGGAATTGGAATGACCACTTACCCCTGATCGAATTTTCCTACAACAATAGCTATCACGCTGGCATAGGAATGCCTCTGTATGAAGCTCTTTACGGAAGAAGATGTCGCTCTCCCCTATGTTGGGATGAGGTTGGAGAACATAAAATAATAGGACCCGAGTTAGTCTAGCAAACTAGAGAGATGGTGAGACTCATTAGGAAGAGACTAGTAGCAGCTCAAGACAGACAAAAGAAGTATGTCGACCAGACCAGAAAAGATAGAGAATACGAAGTAAGAGATTCAGTGTCGTTAAAGGTATCTCCACGGAAAGGAGTGATGAGATTTGGAAAGAAAGGGAAGCTGAGTCCCAGATTCATAGGACCCTTTGAGATTTTAAGGAGAATAGGTACTCTAGCTTACGAGCTCGCCTTACCCCCTAATCTGCAACAAATGCACAACGTGTTCCACGTGTCAATGCTAAGTAAATACCATGCCGATGCGCAACATGTGATAGAGTATGAGCATGTAGATTTACAACCAGACCTGACCTACGTTGAGCAACCAGTAAGGATAATGGACCAGAAAGAACAAGAGCTGAAGAACAAGACTGTGAAGCTGGTTAGAATCTTGTGGAAAAATCAAAATGTTGAAGAGTCAACTTGGGAACTAGAAGACGCAATGAGGAATAGATATCCCCACCTATTTTCTAATTGATTTCGGGACGGAATCCTTTTTAGAGGGGAAGACTGTAATAACTCGAATTTTTTGAGACTTTATAAAATGCTTAATGAATAGTAACCCTAATAGACGAGAAATGTTTTTTAGCACACACTATGTTGTGCATGAGAGATTAAGTTTCAAAGTTAATAACATGATTATACGTGCCAAATGAGTGTATGTAAATCCTATTAGTTTTCGAAGAAAACGAACTTTAAAAAATGACCGTATCTACGAACTGTCAAGGATTACGGGAATCACAATATAATTACAAATTTAAAATCCTATGAATTCAAATCCAAGAAAGATACTTCAAAATATAAAGAATGTACGAAAGGATTTATACCGTGAACCGTTTGCGAGAATTTATTATGAAAATGAATAAGCGACCGAGCGAACAAGTAAACGAATAAATAAACGTATCAAACCAAGCTAACTAAACTAACTAACTATGTTAAGAAACTAACCATGGATAGGTTATCAAATAGTAACCTAAACTAGATAGTATGATGACCTACAAGCTATGAATAGTAAAGCTAAAACCTAAACTAAATAGATTAGCTTGGAAGCCTAGGAAGCTAGCAAGATATGTACTAAGATATGCCAAGATTTGCTAGTCCTAGGTTATATACTAGAAGATATACAAATCATATAACAAAATCTTATACAAGAAGCATTTCAAGAAGCAAGAAAAACTCTCTCTCTCTCTCCCACCCCACTTCTTTTATTCGGCCCTCACCAAGAAAAGCAAGAAATCAATTTCAAAACTCCAAATTCTAGCCATGGAAAAAATCCACCATTAATTCCCAAGCTTCATACATCCTAAACTAAGGTAAGATAAATTTTTGAGCTCATTTTATCAAGGTTTGATGGGTGAAATAAAATCAAGAAAAGTGATAATGAATAATATGAATAATAACTTTTCTTTGGTTTCTTGATTTTAATGGTTGATTTAGGTCCCAAAAACCCAACCAAGTATTCCCAAGACTCCACCATCATCAAGAACACATTCTCAAGCTTTCAAGAAAGTTATAAATCTTCGACCCATCTTTATTTAAGGTTTAAGTTTCAAGAACCTTTGAAATCCTAGATATAAACTTAGTTTTAGTGGTTAATTTGTTGTAATCTTGATGTTTAGTTAATTAGTTCTAAGGTTGATGATTGTTGCCTCAATAACATGATTTTCTTGATAGGATTAGTGTTGGGATGATGATTTGATGATTGTTGGTGGTATAATTGTGACGCCCTCCAAACCCGGGGTCTAGATTTGGGGGTCACTAGCCAATAAACCATAATTAAATAATCACAGCTGAATAATATAATAAATATGACCCCTTGTATGCAACTGGATCAATCACAGGTTATAGTATGGAACAGGCACTAATATAAACCAACTGTTATTACAAACCATAAGTCTAATTAGTTTTACAACTTATTCAAATTTTATTACAAACCTCTAGACTAGTTAAGCATCCCAAACTGTCTACCTGGAGAACACACCAAACTAATGACAAGCACACAACCTCTGGTCAGACCTAGAACTTAAGCTTGCCCTAGCCTAGCTGAAAGAATCAGGATATGAAACACCGGTATGCCAAAGCATATCCAACTAAACAAAAGGTACCCAAGGCACATATCGGCCTAGCAAGGTGTTATATCCTGTATAACACATAGCTCACGCTGGATCGCCGCCACGGCCTCTTACGCAACCATCCAACCCATAAAAACAATTTTCTGTCAAAGGAGTCGAATCAAATGACATCCTTAACCACATAACTCCCCATTTCTCATGGTCCGGAGTTATCTCAATAACCAATGACGAAATAACCAGAACAATTAGTTATTCACTAATCTCAATTCAAAGCTTCACTGTATAGAGTAAGTTGTAGCGAAATATAAAAACATTTAACTATTCTGAACTTAGAATAGTAGAGAAATTGAAAGAATAAAATTCAGAGTCAATATCACTTGAATGATAAGTGAAGATATAAATACTTGCATAATATGATTCAAAATAAACGTCACTTAAACTATAAGTGAAGTTAGGGTACTTTCCTGGTATGCTCAATAACTTCTTACTATTACTCTGGCTTATAGCTGCTGGTTACTATCTCCGTCTAACACTTGACCGCACTCCCTGCTACTCGATTCTATAAACAAAAGGACTATCTTAATTGACAGAACCTAACTCAATCGACGTAACTATACGTCTTGACATCTACCCGATCGTTTATAACTAAGCATGGCATTTTAAACTGTAAACAGATAGCATGCATATCGCGTAACACATATCATTGCATTCGTATAATACGTATCTCATATTTCATGTAACACATAAGTCAGATCGTTAAAAGATATGTTTCAATGCGTTCAGAATGAAAATCAGGTCAATAATAATATTTACCGATCAGATACCGACTCAAACTGATACATAAATCAAATGGCATTGCAATACAAAAGAAATTAGGACTCAAAAGTATTTGTATTGGAAGCGCAATATTTTTCTGAGTCTATACGCGTTCGTTTCGTATTAAACGGACGAACGGTTTATTTATTATGAATAAAATAAGAAATAAATATAATTAAATCAATTAATAATAATATTAATTGACTATTAAATACCAAAATATAATTTTTAAAAACATAAAATAATTTTTATAAATTATTTGAATTAATTATAAATAATTTACATTTATTTAACTATTTATAAATGAAATTAATTGATTAAATGATTTTAATCAATTAATTAGATTCATAAATAATTAAATAAATTAAATTATAAATAATTAAATCAAATTAAATTTTTTTAAAAATAATAAAAGAAAATAATTTTATGAATTTAAAATATTTAAGTAAATAATTTTTTTAGGATTTAAAATGATAAGTAATTGATTTTTAGAATAACATAAATGATTTTTAGAAATTGGAAAAATGAATTTTGATTTAAAATTAAAATAGAAATGCAAAAACAGAAATTTAGAACAGCCAAAGCATGAAAACAAATCAAATGGCGGTGGGGGTTGAGGATGATGACCGGAAACCGGTCGAAGGTCGACCGGAATCTGGATTCGTCCCCAGAAACTGGCGACTTCGCCGTTTTCCGGGACGTCCGGTCAGCCACCAAATCTGCTCGGCTTTTATCCGTTTTAACGCCAAAAACTTCCCCTCATCCCCTACTACACAGCCATCACCTTTACACCCTTCAACCATCACCGGAACTGATTCCCCGGCCTAAATTCGAGCCTACTCCGGCGAACTAACCGGAAAATCCTGAATTCACACGCTTCTTAACCAAACTCAGTGATTCCAGTCTTAAATTAAAGCTTATATCAATTACAATCTATTTACAGCAACCATAAGTACCCAGAATCAACACAAATCGCAAAACATCGATTCAAAAATTCGAGAAAACAAAACTCGGTTTTAACAAAATCCTAATCAAAATTAACGAATTGATATACCAAAACGATCCTTAGGACCTCAGGAACATTTACCAGCCATCAAAAACATCAAACAACTCATTAATCTTCAAAACCGAAGTTAACTAACAAAAAAATGAAAAAAAATGAAATAACAGGAAAATTACCCTTTGTGGTTGATGTTTGTACCAAAAGGTAGAGCTTGAAAAGAGCTTTAATTCGAATATTCGAGCTTCAAAAACGGACTACAGAATCATAGGAAACCAGTGGATTGATCTTTAGAGATTCAAGAACACCCCCACAACCCCTTTTCTATTTTCTGAATTTTTATATATTTTTAGAAAATTCTGAAAATAAAATGAATAAAATAAATATAACCTGGTATTTATGTTTTTACAAAAATTATACCCCCAAAATAAATTAAGGGTGTTTTTATCCCTAAATTACAATAATTAAGCCCCAAAATAATAATTACGGGGAATAATTTTAAAAATAATAAAATACAAAATTAATGTCAAAATTCCCCAAAAATTGCGAAAAATTCAAAAATACAAAAATAGAGGGTATTTGAAATACGAATAATTTTATAAAAATAAAAATACGGGTTTTGTGGGGTTTGACGTCCCGGTGGGGTCCCGTTCCGCTGATTTTTGACAAACGGAAACGATCCCTAAATTACAAGAAAACCCGAAAATACCTAAAATACATTCAAATGCATATAAATTGAAATAAAACGAGTATCTTAATAAAGACGCTAATAAATACACGTCCCGATTGCAGATAGATGCATATAATTTAGTTTAAACATATGTTAATCAATCAAAAAATTTTCTGGCCCGCACGGAAATACACATAAAAGCTATAACATCTAATAGCATGACAATACTCACTTTAAATTTATAAAACACATAATATTTATTTATTTAACATATAATGTTCACATAATTTTTACCAGATATTACAATAATGATTTAAGACATAAACGAAAATCAGATCGTAATCGTAATCTCGCTAAAATGAACGAAACTCAACATTAAGTTTCTGCAGAAGTTTCTGAATGTATAAACTATAGTTTCTTGAAAAGTAACACTTGATTATGATATACAATGTTATAAGGATCGTTTAGGCACTTGAATCGCTTGATTCCGATTTACGGATAAAAAGTTATGACCGTTTTAGTAAAAGTAATTTACGCGACAAAAACAGCTTTGAATTATGAACTTTGGGAATAGAAATGATCGAGTTAAAAATATTCATAAATCATGAAATTTTACAGAGAGTAGTAAATAGAGTTTCTTAACTGCTATAAAAATTTCGAGTGAAAATAAGGATTTTTCAATTTTATAAAAATATCGGAACCGAAACCGCACGATTAGAAAACCGTTAGAAATCATAAGCGGAGCCGGCGATGAAAATGTAAACGGACCTAAAGTATTTCAAAAAGAAAGCGACCGTGACATGAATGAGTACTTAAAGGAATAATAAGAGTAAGATGAGTTGTGAGGATGATTAATAAGTAGCGCGTATGTATGAGTCGCCATAAATAAGAACGGATTCTAACGAAATGATATATGTTTATGATTATAGATTTCCGAGCGGACCCTAGAGCATCCTCCACCTCCAAGTACCCAGGCAAGTTTACAAACCCAACTCCATATAATGTTGTGTTGTGAAAATATTGTTTTACTATCTTTTGCATAAATGCCATACTTTCCATGATACTAAGTTTTTGAGTTTTCGCATAAATAGCGATTGTGTTACGATGTATATATGTTGTAGAATATTTTAATGCCACCGTGAGCGTGATGTATGATTATAAGACCGAAAGTCAGTCAGAATTTTAAAGCGAAAACTTGGGAATCATTCCGGAGATGTTTTTGACGATTAAAGTTCGTACTTATTTTATTCTAAGGGACAGGATGTCCACTTGCAAAACATTAAATACCTCGAACTTTTATTAAAACGATTTCCAAATATCGTTTTCCCTCAACTATATTTAATTACTCGAATAATGGATATTATTTCAATTATTCATTTAATATAGGAGAATTATTTTCCAACGATCATTTATTTCAAACTCGATTAAGTATATTATTAAGAATTACTTTAATTATTTCAACATAAATTAGTAGAGAAATATTATTTCAAATATTTTTTTAAGATATAATTATTCGAGGTTTATTTATTTAATAATTATTATTTAATTATTAAATATTTGTTAAATTATTTAATGTGATTTAAAAATCATAAAAGCTATTTTAAAATACTTTCTGAATTTCAGAAAGTCATTCGAATACTTTCAAATCGTCGAAAAATATTATATCGACTTACTTTAAATATTTTGATTATAGTTTCAAAAGAAACCCCCCTTATATATTTATCTATTGACAACGGTCAACTCACATTATCTTAGTATTTCCTTCGAAAATTCTCGGAAGTACATATGTATAAATATATGAGATAAGCGTGCCTATCAACAAGCAAAATGCTTGGGGAACTTCGATATAGTTCGATATTCCAAATACATGATAGGATTCTTTAAAGGACAGAGGAGGGGTAGAGATCCAGTACTTCATGGACTGGTGAGACTACTAATTTACTACCACATGAGAAGGTATCTTATATACCGATGAATATGTGTAGTATGCGTATCTAAGAGGGATGGACGTAAAACCGTGTCTTGAGAGGAATAGACGCGAAGTGTGTACCTAAGAGGGATGGACACAGAAATGGCCCGAATGCGACTAGGGTGATAACCGATAACAAAAGGGAATCATCCATCTACATGTATAAAAGGTTACTATTACCATTTTACGATTGATCATCGTATCTCGGGGGCTCCAGTGAATATCCTAAATTCTTTCAATTGAATTGTAATGTAATACCGTAACCCAAGCCTAGCTGTTGGGTTTACCATTAAGGTATCCGCCGGATAATAAATCCACTAAAGAATTGTTTTTGAAAGAAGGTGTGTATCACCGAGGAAAACTATTTTTGAATAAAACATAGTCTTCGTATATGGAATTATATTTGAGTTTATCATACAGTCATTTCATACTGTACATTATTATGCTAGGAATTATAACTCACACTTATTTTCTTAAATTGACACAACACAACAGTGAATCAAGATGCCTATCATGAGACTCACAGCCAGGAAACGGGTAGGAAACGACCAGTGTTCCGTAGGATGTTTAGTGTTGTACCTCAGGTAGACCGAATAGGTTGGATTAGTTTTCAGTTGTTTTTAGTCCGGATTATTTACAAATATGACTTATGTAAGATAATAAAAAAACGTATATTTGGCCAACGGACTAACCTTACTTAAAGGTTATTTTTGCAATAAGACTTAATAACTTTTGGGACTGTAATAATTATCACCATGTGGATTGATATACTCTAGTAATGAATAGTTCGTTTGCAAGACAATAACCTATAAGTATGTGTGCGTTGATAAGTGTGGGGTCGTAAAGGTGTGAGTATTTATATACTTTGGTACGAGATAAGTGTTATACAGGATTCAAGATGGCGTGGCCTCCTAGATCCCTGACCCCGAATTTTGGGGCGCCACATATACTCAGTTTTAACCGATGATCTAACCATCATAGGTTGTTTATTGCCATCTACATGTAGAAAAGGTTATTATTATCATTTTACGATTGATCATCGTATCTCGGGGGCTCTAGTGAATGTCCTAAATTCTTTCAATTGGAATTGTGATGTAATACCGTAACCCAAGCCTAGGTGTTGGGTTTACCATTAAGGTATCCGCAGGATACTAAATCCACTAAAGAATTGTTTTCGAAAGAAGGTGTGTATCACCGAGGAAAACTATTTTTGAATAAAATATAGTTTTGATATATGGAATTATATTTGAGTTTATCATGCAGTCATTTCATACTGTACATTATTATGCTAGGAATTATAACTCACACTTGTTTTTATAAATTGACACAACATAACAGTGAATCAAGGTGCTTAACATGAGACTCACAGCCAGGAAACGAGTAGGAAACGGCCAGCATTCCGTATGATGTTTGGTGTTGTACCTCAGGTAGACCGAATAAGTTGGATTGGTTTTCAATTGTTTTTAGTCCGGCTTATTTATAAGTATGACTTATGTAAGATAATAAATAAACGTATATTTGGCCGACGGACTAACCTTACTTAAAGGTTATTTTTGCAATAAGACTTAATCACTTTTGGTACTGTAATAATTATCACCTTGTGGATTGATATACTCTAGTAATGAATGGTTCGTTTCCAAGACAATAACCTATAAGTGTGTGTGCGTTGATAAGTTTCGGGTCATAAAGGTGTGAGTATTTATATATTTTAGTACGAGATAAATGTTATACAGGATTCAAGATGGCGTGGCATCCTAGATCCCCGACCCCGAATTTTGGGGCGCCATATATACTCAGTTTTAACCGATGATCTAACCATCATAGGTTGTTTCTTTGCCATCTACATGTAGAAAAGGTTACTATTACCATTTTACGATTAATCATCGTATCTCGGGGGCTCCAGTGAATGTCCTAAATGCTTTCAATTGGAATTGTGATGTAATACTGTAACCCAAGCCTATGTGTTGTGTTTACCATTAAGGTATCCACAGGATACTAAATTCACTAAAGAATTGTTTTCGAAAGAAGGTGTGTATCACCGAGGAAAACTATTTTTGAATAAAACATAATTTTCATATATGGAATTATATTTGAGTTTATCATACAGTCATTTCATACTGTACATTATTATGCTAGGAATTATAACTCACACTTGTTTTATTAAATTGACACAACACAACAGTGAATCAAGGTGCCTATTATGAGACTCACAGCCAGGAAACGGGTAGGAAACGGCCAGCGTTCCGTAGGATGTTTGGTGTTGTATCTCAGGTAGACCGAATAAGTTGGATTGGTTTTCAGTTGTTTTTAGTCCGGCTTATATACAAGTATTACTTATGTAAGATAATAAATAAACGTATATTTGGCTGACGGACTAACCTTACTTAAAGGTTATTTCTGCAATAAGACTTAATCACTTTTGGGACTGTAATAATTATCACCTTGTGGATTGATATACTCTAGTAATGAATGGTTCGTTTGCAAGACAATAACCTATAAGTGTGTGTGTGTTGATAAGTATGGGGTCGTAAAGGTGTGAGTATTTATATACTTTGGTACGAGATAAGTGTTATACAGGATTCAAGATGGCGTGGCATCCTAGATCCCTGACCCAAAATTTTGGGGCACCACATATACTCAGTTTTAACCGATGATCTAACCATCACAGGTTATTTATTTGCCATCTACATGTAGAAAAGGTTATTATTACCATTTACGATTGATCATCGTATCTCGGGGGCTCCAGTGAATATCCTAAATTCTTTCAATTGGAATTGTAATGTAATACCGTAACCCAAGCCTAGGTGTTGGGTTTACCATTAAGGTATCCGCCAGATAATAAATCCACTAAAGAATTGTTTCCGAAAGAAGGTGTGTATCACCGAGGAAAACTATTTTTGAATAAAATATAGTCTTTATATATGGAATTATATTTGAGTTTATCATACAGTCATTTCATACTGTACATTATTATGCTAGGAATTATAACTCACACTTATTTTCTTAAATTGACACAACACAACAGTGAATCAAGACGCCTATCATAAGACTCACAGCCAGGAAATGGGTAGGAAACGGCTAGTGTTCCGTAGGATGTTTGGTGTTGTACCTCAGGTTGACCGAATAGGTTGGATTAGTTTTCAGTTGTTTTTAGTCCGGCTTATTTACAAGTATGACTTATGTAAGATAATAAATAAATGTAGATTTGGCCGACGGACTAACCTTACTTAAAGGTTATTTTTTCAATAAGACTTAATCACTTTTGGGACTGTAATAATTATCACCTTGTGGATTGATATACTCTAGTAATGAATGGTTCGTTTGCAAGACAATAACCTATAAGTGTGTGTGCGTTGATAAGTGTGGGGTCATAAAGGTGTGAGTACTTATATATTTTGGTATGAGATAAATGTTATACAGGATTCAAGATAGCGTGGCCTCCTAGATCCCTAACCCCGAATTTTGGGGCGCCACATATACTCAGTTTTAACCGATGATCTAACCATCATAGGTTGTTTCTTTGCCATCTACATGTAGAAAAAGGTTACTATTACCATTTTACGATTGATCATCGTATCTCGGGGGCTCCAGTGAATGTCCTAAATTCTTTCAATTGGAATTGTGATGTAATACTGTAACCCGAGCCTAGGTGTTGTGTTTACCATTAAGGTATCTGCAGGATACTAAATCCACTAAAGAATTGTTTTCGAAAGAAGGTGTGTATCACCGAGGAAAACTATTTTTGAATAAAAATAGTTTTCATATATGGAATTATATTTGAGTTTATCATACAGTCATTTCATACTGTACATTATTATGCTAGGAATTATAACTCACACTTGTTTTCTTAAATTGACACAACACAACAGTGAATCAAGGTGCCTATTATGAGACTCACAGCCAGGAAACGGGTAGGAAATGGCCAGCGTTCCGTAGGATGTTTGGTGTTGTACCTCAGGTAGACCGAATAAGTTGGATTGGTTTTCAGTTGTTTTTAGTCCGGCTTATTTACAAGTATGACTTATGTAAGATAATAAATAAACGTATATTTGGCCGACGGACTAACCTTACTTAAAGGTTATTTTTGCAATAAGACTTAATCACTTTTGGGACTGTAATAATTATCACCTTGTGGATTGATATACTCTAGTAATGAATGGTTCGTTTCCAAGACAATAACCTATAAGTGTGTGTGCGTTGATAAGTGTGGGGTCGTAAAGGTGTGAGTATTTATATATTTTGGTATGAGATAAGTGTTATACAGGATTTAAAATGGCGTGGCCTCCTAGATCCCTGACCCCGAATTTTGGGGCGCCACATATACTCAGTTTTAACCGATGATCTAACCATCATAGGTTGTTTATTTACCATCTACATGTAGAAAAAGGTTACTATTACCATTTTACGATTGATCATCGTATCTCGGGGGCTCCAGTGAATGTCCTAAATTCTTTCAATTGGAATTGTGATGTAATACCGTAACCCAAGCCTAGGTGTTGGGTTTACCATTAAGGTATCTGCAGGATACTAAATCCATTAAAGAATTGTTTTCGAAAGAAGGTGTGTATCACCGAGGAAAACTATTTTTGAATAAAACATTTTTTCATATATGGAATTATATTTGAGTTTATCATTTCATAGTGTACATTATTATGCTAGGAATTATAACTCACACTTGTTTTCTTAAATTGACACAACACAACAGTGAATCAAGATGCCTATCATGAGACTCACAGCCAGGAAATGGTAGGAAACGGCCAGCGTTCTGTAGGATGTTTGGTGCTGTACCTCAGGTAGACCGAATAAGTTGGATTGGTTTTCAGTTATTTTTAGTCCGACTTATTTACAAGTATGACTTATGTAAGATAATAAATAAACGTATATTTGGCTGACGGACTAACCTTACTTAAAGGTTATTTCTGCGGTAAGACTTAATCACTTATGGGACTGTAATAATTATCACCTTGTGGATTGATATACTCTAGTAATGAATGGTTCGTTTCCAAGAGAATAACCTATAAGTGTGTGTGCGTTGATAAGTGTGGGGTCGTAAAGGTGTGAGTATTTATATATTTTGGTACGAGATAAGTCTTATAAAGGATTCTAGATGGCGTGGTCTCCTAGATCCCTGACCCCGAATTTTGGGGTGCCACATATACTCAGTTTTAACCGATGATCTAACCATCATAAGTTGTTTCTTTTCCTTCCAAGAAACTGGTGATTAGCCTAGAAAAGTGTAGTCACATAAAGTAGAACTACGAGTGATAGAGCAATTGGCCCAATCACTGTCACAACATGTAGTTAATTAGGCAGTAAAACTGGAGGCTAGCAGAATTCCCTATGGTGCAGTGCCAATGATATACCTCAGGAGCCTTCTTACAGCTTGAAGTTGAGTAGTTGTGGGATGTTGCATATACTAGAATATGAGTTGGACTGAAAAGTTGATGTCTAACCTAATAATAGACATATATATGATTTTTACCAGAATTCTTTGATATATGAGTAGTTCTGAGGCGATGTTGCTTTAAGATCATTGATAGTATTTATACTATTACCTCGTATTAGAAGGTCAGCCACAAAAATAAGAACCACAATGATAATATCGATGGTATATATGAAAAATAGACCGTGATTGATGGTTGTAGAAATTTCAAGTCATATCAATATGAATTATGTGCCATCCTCAGAATTGTCGTGTTATTGTTTTTTTGTCTGAAGATACCATTTCCCCTTTTAATTGTTTATACCCTCCTTTCCCCCTTACTGAGTCATCTCCCCCCCCCCCCAGTTTCTATGGCTCCACATGGATCATGACTATTATTTTTTATAATGGGCGGGACTACCTTGATGGGCAAGACTGTCTTGAGACAGTTTTTTAATCCATCACTTATCATGATTAGACTAAATATATCCCTAATTAAGTAGTGTAGAAAATAATTTTCTAAGCCACAATATTAGTGTTTGTTTAAGGCAATTGTTCAAAACTGGTTTTTTGCAAGTTTGTTTATTATTTGCTATAAAATGTCATTGTCAAAGAAGAATTGTTTATAAGCACTATCATCAAATTTCATAGCATTATAAAATCTTGGGAATTTGATTATTTCTTTGAAGTAAATTTTTGCATAGTCTAAGAAAGATATTAAATTAATTAAAATGTTAGATTTGTGTTGTAACAAGTAGATCCATATATATCCAGTGCAGTCATCTACAAAGGTGAGAAAAAAATCTATATTTTCATTATTGAAAACTTTATATGATTCTTAAATGTTAATGTGCATCAAGCATGATACCGATTTTCAAGAAAAGGTAGTTTAGCAAATTTAGACATGGGACAAGTTATACAGATTTGAAATTTATCAAGAGTAAAAAGCTTTAACATATAGTATATGTTTAAATTTATCTAGAGATGCATGTATAGTCTATGATGCCAACAGTGGTGTTCATGAATGCATCAGAGTTGGGCTCGGTAGACTAACAAACTTGGGTGTGTCCAAATAGTATAGACCATTTTCAGGTACATCGGTTACTTTGATATGCTTGGTGCTATCAACAATAAACAGAGATTGGAGAAGAACTGAACTTCAGAATGTTCATCTTGTCCCAATTTTGAGCAAAAATTGTGTTTAAAGTATGGTATAAAAGAACACTTTCTTGAGCACAAAATCAGATGTCGAATAAATAGTGCTAGATTGAGTGAAGATGTAGTGTGGAAAATTGATTTGTTAAGATTAGTGAGACACGGGGATTAATAAGATTTGACAGATGTGAGCTCATGTGTTTTGAGGCACCGAAATCAATTATCCATTCAGTAGAATTATCAAGAGTTGCAGTTTATGTAATCATGCCAGGAAAATGATGGTCAATTTTTTCATCATACGTGGAATCCCTCATGAAACCTGTGAGGACATCAATTAATAAAATCAAATTAAGTTTAATAATAAAATCACGAATATTTTTTTTAACAAAACGTGTATCTTTTATATCATCAATTTGTAACCGAGAAAAATATAATCATGAAATCAATTCTCATTCATGATGGTTTATATTTGAACATTAAGATAAATTATAATATACATTTAAACTGAATATATGTTAGAAATATATGTATTAGTTTGATGATAAGTTAAACAAAACACTTAAGTAGAAATCTAGTGTTTGTAGCCTTAACGGATAAGACCATCTTGGCTATCCATTGATGGAGTAGCTTTACTTAGAAATAAGTTTAATTTTGTAGCACATTTCAGTCTCTACATTTAAGTTATAATTCTTAGAAGTTGTAGGAAATTATAAGTCATGTTGACTACTAGTGGATATGCAAATAGGAGGGCTAATTGTAAATATTTCATGCCTTGTAATTTTGTATAAATGAAGTAGTATCAACTGATAGATTAAAGGCCTTCAACGGATGAGAAACAAAGCTTCAACGGATAACATCCATCAACGGATGAGTGCATCAATGGATAAAGCTTCAACTGTTAAAGCATCAACGGATATCACTAAAGCATCAACGGATAAAACCATCAACGGATGAAAGCTTTAACGGATACTTAGTTCCATAGCAGTTGATAGTGATAATTCATAAGCTGACAGAGGCACATGGGTTGACAGAGATAATTGGAATGTGGTAGCCTCTTGGAGGAATCAAGAAAAAACAGCATTTCCATTCTGGTGCAAACAAGGAAGTATTCAAAGATTCACAGATTATCTTAGATTGCATTGGATAGAGAAATGAAGAAGAAACATGTGAAGAACTATTTTAATTGTATTTTATCTTTGTCTTCACTTGTAAACTTGGTGATATATAAACCAAGTTGCATCTAGTAATTAGGTGTGAATTTTCCAGAGCTGTTTAGAAAAATATAGAGAGAAAATCATCTAGTTTATACTAGGAAGCAGCTGTGATCAATTCTTTGTATCACAGATTTTTTGAAATACACATCTCTGGTGGAACAACAAATCCACCAGAAAAGTTTTTAAAGCCTCTGTGTTCTTTATATTTGTGTCTTGAATATACATCTGTCTGCACCTGCTCAAAGCAATTCACACACATTTGTTCATCATAACACTTAGCTTTTGAAACTGCTCAAAACTTGAAATTTTTTTGAGATTTACATTCAACCCCCCTTCTGTAAATCTC
Source organism: Apium graveolens (assembly GCF_009905375.1). Classification (NCBI taxonomy): domain Eukaryota; kingdom Viridiplantae; phylum Streptophyta; class Magnoliopsida; order Apiales; family Apiaceae; genus Apium; species Apium graveolens. Next base: position 96,972,652 of record NC_133648.1, read on the forward strand.
ATTGTTAGTTCCTTGGGAATAACAATTGGTATTAGAGCAAGCTCTTGACATACAAAGAGTTTAAAGATCTATTCCACTAACAACATGAGTAAGGAGGATATTGGAGTGAAGATTCCAATCCTGGAAAGAGATAATTATCATCACTGGAAAGTGAAAATACATCTACATCTTCTCTCTCAAGATGAAAGCTACATCAACTGCATTGAGAATGGTCCTCACATCCCTCACAAAGTGGCCACAGCTACCACTGCCACAGTTGCTTTTGGACAGTCTATTCCCAAGCCAAAAGCAGAATGGACTGATGAAGATATTGAAGAGGTTCACAAGGACAAGAAGGCCATGAACATTCTATTTAATGGCCTAGACAAAGATATGTTTGATAATGTCATTAACAACCAAACTGCTAAGGAAATTTGGGATACTGTGCAACTTATCTATGAAGGTACTGAACAAGTTAAAGAAAACAAAATGCAGCTTCTCATTCAACAATATGAATATTTTCATTCTGAAGAAGGAGAATCATTGAATGATACCTTCAATAGATTTCAGAAACTGTTGAATGGATTGAAGCTGTATGGCAGAGTGTACCAAGTCAAGGATTCCAACTTAAAATTTCTGAGGTCTCTACCAAAGGAATGGAAGCCTATGACTATTTCACTAAGGAATGTTCAAGATTATAAGGACTTCACACTTGAAAGATTATATGGAATTTAGAAGACCTATGAACTTGAGATGGAGCAAGATGAGCTGTTGGAGAAGGGAAAGAGAAAAGGTGGATCAGTTGCACTTGTAGCTAAAAATGAGAGAACTGAAGCCAAGAATGAAGAAAAGATAATGCCAAGTCTCAAAATTGGCACAAGCAAATCAGAATCAAGCAATGGAAAGGAGCAAGCAGCTGAGGTTGAAGACAATTCCAGTCAAGATGACTCTGATGATGTTGATGAACATCTGGCTTTTCTGTCCAGAAGGTTTGCAAAGATGAAATTCAAGAAAAACATTAGAGCCACTAAGCTAAACAAGAACATGGTGGACAAATCTAAGTTCAAGTGTTATAACTGTGGCATAAGTGGACACTTTGCAAGTGAGTGCAGAAAGCCAACTTCTGAAAAGAAGAAATTTGAGCAAGTGGATTATAAAAAGAAATATTTTGAATTGCTCAAACAAAAGGTAAGGGCTTTTCTGACTCAGGAAAATGACTGGGCAGCTGATGGAGCCAATGAAGATGATGATATGGAGTATGTCAACTTAGCCCTGATGGCTAATTATGATGAAAATGAAACTAGTTCATCAAGCAACCAGGTAATTACTACTGACCTCTCTCAGCTTTCTAAAAATGAATGCAATGAAGCTATAAATGATATGTCTAGTGAATTATATCATTTACGTGTTTCCCTTAAATCACTAGCTAAAGAGAACACAAGAATTAAAGAGAATAATTTGTTTTTAAGTGATAGGAATGTTGTGTTAGAGGGTAAGGTAATTGAGCTTGAAAAGATTAAAATCAAATGATCATCTGTTGAGAAAGAAATAGAAGAATCTATTAAGAAAGTAGAAGTTCTTTCTAGACAACTAGAATGTGAGCAAGAGGTAACCAAGGCCTGGAAAACATCTAGGGATGTTAGTGCTCAAATTGTCAAGGTTCAAGGAATTGAATCACTCTGTGAGAATGCCTGGAAGAAAAACAAAAAAGGAAATAGAATTAATTGATGGACTGTCAACGAATGTGAAATCAACGGATGATGAAAGTCATCCGTTGAAGGAAGAAAAGGAGCATCCGTTGAAGGCTCATCAATTGAAACAGGCAAATGATTCTAAAAGGAATAATTTGAAAAATCTCAGTAAGAAGTTTGGTTCAACTTCCAAGAACTTTGTCAAAGAAGAAGCTAGCACATCCAAAGATGCCAGTAAGGTGAATATAGGACACGTGACTTTAGATCAGTTAAAAAATAGGCTTAAGTTGGTTGAGGATAAAAAGGAAACTAAAAGAAAATCTAATAGAAATGGGAAGGTAGGGATTAACAAACACAACAACTACACACCTGATAAGTATGCTCCTAGAAAAGGTTGTGTGCATTGTAGTAGTATTAATCATCTATCTACTAACTGCAAATCTGTTAAGAATGCTCCCATGCCTTTAACTCCTTCCATGCCTAACATGTCTATGTCACCACTGCATGTTATGTTTGTTATGTCTCAACAGAATCCACATGCACATTTTACAAACTTGCCATATGTTAATAATCCTTATTTTGCTGCATTTAGTATGCCTCAAATGCCATACAACATGCCTATGTGGAATAATATGTTTGCATAATCTATGCCTTATCAAATTCAATCAAATGTGCTAAATGATTCTGTGACTAACCCTACACTTCAACCAACTACATCTGAGATCAAGGTTGACTCAAAGTTACCTAAGTCAAAAGGTGCAGGAAGTGTGAAGTCTAGGAAAAAGACTAACAAGGCTGGACCCAAGGAAACTTGGGTACCAAAATCAACTTGATTTGATTTTGTTGTGTGTAGGGAAAAAGAAGGAATCTATGGTACTTGGACAGTGGATGTTCAAGGCACATGACAGGAGATTTCACCCTGCTCACAGAGTTCAAGGAGAGAGCTGGCCCTAGCATAACCTTTGGAGATGACAACAAAGGGTTCACTATGGGATATGGCTTGATTTTAAAGGAAAATGTCATCATTGATGAAGTTGAATTAGTTGATGGTCTCAAACATAATCTATTGAGCATCAGTCAACTATTTGACAGAGGGAATACTATTTCTTTCAATTCTGAAGCCTGTGTTGTCACAAGTATGAAGGACAACAAAGTGGTTCTAACTGGAGTTAGAAAAGGGAATGTGTACTTGGCTGAATTCAACTCTACAGATGCAGAGTCAATTACTTGTCTTTTCAGCAAAGCAAGTCAAGATGAAAGTTGGCTATGGCACAAGAAGCTGTCCCATCTGAATTTCAAGACAATGAATGATCTAGTCAAAAAGGACTTAGTTAGAGGAATGCCTCTAGTGGAATTCTCAAGAGATGGACTGTGTGATGCTTGTCAGAAAGGAAAGCAAAAGAGAGCATCATTCAGTAAGAAGCTTGAATCAGCAATTGATGAACCATTACAACTGCTACACATGGATCTTTTTGGACCAGTCAATATATTGTCAATTTCAAGGAAAAGATATTGCCTAGTGATTGTAGATGATTTCTCAAAGTTTTCATGGACCTATTTTCTTGGATGAAAGGATGAAGCTAGTGAAATCATTATCAGTCATATCAAGCAAGTCAACAACCATCCAGATTTCAAAGTAAGGAATATCAGGAGTGACAATGGAACTGAGTTCAGGAATACTACCATGAGGTTGTTCTGTGAAGAAAATGGGATCATGCATGAGTTCTCAGCTCCAAGGACTCCATAACAGAATGGTGTGGTAGAAAGGAAGAACAAATCACTAATTGAAGCTGCAAGAACAATGCTTGAAGAGTCAAAACTCCCAACATATTTTTTGGGCTGAGGCTGTTAACTGTGCATGTTACACTCAGAATATTTCTCTAATCAATCAGACAAAAGGCATGATTCCCTATCAATTGTTCAAGAGAAGAAAACCAACCTTAAACTTCCTTCATGTCTTTGGTTGCAAATGCTACATTCTAAGGAATCAACCTGATCACAAAGGAAAGTTTGATGCAAAGGCTGATGAAGGGATTTTTGTTGGTTATTCAGTTGGAAAATCATATAGGGTCTACAATCTAAGAACCAACATTGTTATGGAATATGTGCATGTTGTGTTTGATGATAAAAAGATTGATGGACTAACAGATGATGGACAACATGAAGGACTCAAATTTGACAACATTGAGATATATTATGATGATAGTGAAGATGAGAATGATGGAGAAGACACTTTAAAAAGGATTCAAAATCTGTCTTTGGATAATGCACAAAATGCTGCATCAGTTGAAAGTCATAATTCAACATCCGTTGATAGAAGTAATGCAGCATCCGTTGAAAGACAAAGTGCATCATCCGTTAAGTACATAATAGAGCATCTGTTGATCATAGTTCATCAACGGATAATCAATTTACATCATCAGTTGATAGAACTCCCAGTTCCTTGCAAAGGACCAATAACTCAGGGGGAGTTTCAACCAATCAACACTTTATCTCACATCATGACCATACTGAGGCAACCTCATCTAGAGCTAATCTACCACCTCAAAGGAAATGGACCAAGAATCATCCTTTTGAACTAATCATTGATGATGCAACATCTAAGGTGCAAACAAGAAGGGCTACTCAAGATGAATGTCTATACAGTAGTTTTCTATCACATGAGGAACCTAAGAGAGTGGAAGAAGCTCTATTGGATCCAGATTGGAGTTTAGCAATGCAAGAGGAGCTAAACCAATTTGAGAGGAACAAAGTATGGAAGCTGGTACCAAAGCCAAAGAACAAAAGTTCTATTGACATAAAATGGGTATTCGGAAACAAGATGGATGAAAATGGTATTGTCATAAGGAATAAAGCTAGATTGGTTACCAAGGGCTACTCTCAACAAGAGGGAATAGATTTTGATGAGACATTTGCTCCTGTTGCAAGACTTGAAGCCATCAGAATTTTTCTAGCCTATGCAGCCCATGCCAATTTCAAAGTCTATCAAATGGATGTCAAGAGTGCATTTCTGAATGGAGAATTGGAGGAAAAAGTTTATGTGAGCCAACCTCCAGGGTTTGAAGATCCAAATTTTCCAGTTCATGTGTATTATCTGTTGAAAGCACTCTATTGACTAAAGCAAGCACCTAGAGCCTGGTATGAGACTTTGACAAAATTTCTCCTAGATAATTACTTCACAAGAGGTACTGTTGAAAAAACTCTTTTCTTTAGAAATGTTAATGGCTCTACAATACTTGTTCAAATTTATGTAGATGATATTATATTTGGCTCTACAGATGATAAACTTTATAAAAAGTTTGCTAAGTTAATGCAAAGTAAATATGAAATGAGAATGATGGGAGAGCTAACTTATTTTCTTGGTTTACAAGTTAAACAAGTTAGTGGTGGAATTTTCATTAGTCAAACTAAATATATTTATGATATTTTAAAGAAGTTTGATTTAATGGAATGTCCATCTGCAAAAACTCCCATGGCCACTGCCACTAAGCTAGAATTAAACAAGGCTGAAAAGTCTGTGGACATTACAAGCTATAGAGGCATGGTTGGTTCACTTCTATATTTAACTGTCAGTAGACCTGATATAATGTTTTCTACATGTCTTTGTGCTAGATTTCAAGCTGATCCTAGAGAATCTCACTTAGTTGCTATTAAAAGAATTTTCAAATATCTCAAAGGGACTCCAAATCTAGGAATTTGGTACCCTAGAGAGTCTGGTTTTGATCTAATTGGCTACTCAGATGCATATTATGCAGGTTACAAAATAGACAGGAAAAGTACAACTGGCACCTGTCAATTTCTAGGGAATAAGCTTGTATCATGGTTCAGCAAGAAGCAAAATTATGTTTCTACATCAACAGCTGAGGCTGAGTACATTGCTGCTGGTAGTTTTTGTGCACAGATACTATGGATGAGGAATTGACTATTTGACTATGGGCTAAATGTTGACAAAATTCCAATATTCTGTGACAACACAAGTGCCATTGCCATTACTGAAAATCCAGTGCAGCATTCAAGAACCAAGCACATTGACATCAAGTACCACTTCATAAGGGAACATGTGATAAATGGTACAGTGGAACTTCATTCTGTTCCAAGTGAAAAACAAATTGCAGACATATTTACCAAGCCACTTGATGAATCAACATTCACAAGATTAGTAAGTGAGCTAGGTATGCTTAATTATTCCTAAATTCATGTTCTAATTGTAATTTGTTTTGTAGCCTGAAATGAATTTGTTGCAAGAACAAAGTTGGCTTTAAGTAAAGTTTATTTTTTCATGGGATATTCCCTATCCGTTGAAAGCCAAAATTGTTCTATCAACGGATGTCCATTATCCGTTGAAAGGCAAATACATTTCTGGTAATTTTATCCTTCAATGGATAAGACTGTGTTAATTTTCAACGGATGATTATTTACCTCATCCGTTGAAGTGTCATATCAGTCGTTTTGAGTGAGTCACAGTCATTGATTCTATTTACTTAACCGTTGATACATACATATATACACAGTTGTATGTATTTGTATTAAAGGCAGTTTTTAGAATACTTACAGTTTTTCTTTTATTCTCAAACGGTTGTAATTCACTTAAAAATATTGTTTAATCACTCTCTTTATGTTTTTAATTTGAGAAAGTATAAAACCCTTTGAATTCTTATTTTCACTTTACGCTTTCTTGCAATTTTCAAAAGCTTTTACTCTCTTTCTCTCCCAAAACTCTCAACCTTTCTATGCAACTTCTACTCACAACAATGGCACCAGTAGTAAAGATAATGTCCCAATCTGGGTTTGTCTATGAGAAAAAACAATTTTATAGCTTTGGTGGAAAAGAATGAAGCCCACTCAGATTATCACAAGATGATGGACTTCATCAAAAACTGTAAACTAAGCTATGCAATGCTGATAGCCCCAATGATTTACTGTGAGGTAGTTGAGGAAATGTGGACAACTGCAGAGTTCAACCCCACTGATATTGAAAGGAATATGTCCTAAGTCCAATCATGTATTAGGATTTAGGAATAACTCTTTATGTAATCTGTTTTGATTTCATTGATTTTAATTAAAGACTTGTTTTGTTTTTATTACGGGCTCTATCTTTTTAAGTGTTTAAATAAGATATACCATAGTTTAGAGTAAAGCTTTTTATGGATTATGATGAGATCATAATAGTGAGACCTAAAAGATGATAACTCTAAACTTTAATAGTTCCTGATCATAGGATTACTAACTGGTAATTAATAATCCGCAAAGATCGGTACATACTATGCTTGCTTCATTATGAAGGATGTCTGTTCTCGTAGACATTTGTGTGGTGACACTATAGCTAGTATGTAGGTGCTTATTATAGAATAAGTTCACTGAACATGACTCACACAGCTGAACAACTGATGGAGTTCACTCACGTGTCAGCAGTTGTTCACATAGTGATAGTTGTACAAGTATTCTTAGACTTGAGGTCATCATAGTCATCTTGTGTACACTGAACTATGCTTTGGTTTAGTTCTTAGTCTCAAGGGACAATTATTAGGGCTCAACTGGGTATAGGAATTTGTACACGAAGATAGTATATGATCAATAAAGGATCTACCCCTTCCAG